>NC_134399.1:68176407-68476407 GCF_050003625.1 Haematobia irritans | reverse complement strand
AAAATGAATTACAACAATTATAAATAATAAATTCAACCGGCAAAAAAGGCATAATAAATCCTTTCGTATAGCAATATTTTCAATTATTTCTTCGGTATCAAACAAAGCAACATTACAAGACACAAGCTTACGAAATATGGTAAACTCTTGGAAAGAAAATTAAAAAGAAAATAAATTAAATCCGGGCACCGAGTTTGAAATGGATCGGCTGAAATTGAACAGACAAAAATATAGTTGTGACAATGATAAATTATATTAATGTTAAATATGTTGGTTGCTCACAAGATACAGATGACATTTAGTGAAGGGAGAGTTTTTGTGCACAAGAACAAATCTCATTGAACATTTAGATGCAGCTCCAATAGTTTTAGTTAAAGGCCGGTATTAAGTTGGCATTATTGCTTTAATATAACCATTTTTTGTCGTCAATTTTCTTTAATAATTCATTTTACAGAAAATAAACATTTGCAGCACGAAGACACAACTTTTGTTCTGTTTTTGCAGATTTATTTATGATTTTAGCGGCTAAACTCGAACTTTGTACCCACACGCAGAAAAGCAATATGATCACCCCAAATATGTTTCAAGAGCACTAGTTACTTTTTCACGGGGAACATGTTATCGCAACCATGTTATGTTCTCCAAAATTATGTAACTGATTTCAGCAATCATAATATGTTGGCGAAACATGTTTGGGGAGATCATATTCCTTCTCTGGGTGCACCTTTAAGCCGTTATTTTAAGGATCACTTAACCACTTGTGGAATCACATTAAGGGCCGAATGGAGATTCTTTCGTACGCACAATTCTACGTTGGTTTCAATGAAGATTCAAATTTTGTCGTGAAAATAGAATAATTTATCAAAGAAGGAAAAAGTTTTGGTTAATTTTAGAAAATTTAGATTATCTTTAGAAAATATTAACTACACACAAAAAAATTTTTTCTGATTCAATCACCAAATTAATTGATCCAATTAATTTTTTAATTGAAATGTCGTCAATCACGAAAATGATAGTATCAATCACAGTTTTAATTGGGTATAGAAAAAATTCTTGATTAAAAAATTAATTGATTTTTTGTAGCAAATTTCAATTAATTTTTTAATTGATTCAATTAAAAATTTAATTGATGTTGATTGCAAAACTCAATTAATTTATTAATTAAACAAGGTAACTATTTTTAATTACTTTCTGAATTGGCTTAGAGTTTTTATTTGGATTAACAAATGATTGTTTGAAATACATTTTTAATTAAAAATTTTAAAAAAATCAGCACTTTTTATACCCTTCACCACTACTGTGGTACAGGGTATAATAAGTTTGTGCATTTGTATGTAACGCCAAGAAGGAAAAGTCATCGTTTAGTATACCGATCGTCTTAGAATTAAATTCTGAGTCGACTTAGCGATGTCCGTCTGTCTGTCTGTCTGTCCGTCTGTCTGCCTGTCTGTTGATGTATTTTTGTGTGCAAAGTACAGCTCGCAGTTTTAGTCCGTTTGTCCTAAAATTTGGTATGGGGTCCTGTTTCGGCTCAAAGACGATCCCTATTGATTTTGGAAAAAATCGGTTCAGATTTAGATATAGCTGCCATATATATTTTTCACCGATCTGGTCATAATTGGCGTGTATATCAACCGATCTTCCTCAAATTCCGTACATCCCAATATTTTATGAGTCTCGAAAAACTTGCAAAATATCATCCAAATCGGTTCAGATTTAGATATAGCTCCCATATATAGCTTTTGCCCGATTTACACTCCTTTGTTCACAGAGGTCAATTTTTTGCTCCGATTTAGTTGAAATTTTGCACAGGGAGTAGAATTAGCATTATAGCTATGCGTGTCAAATTTGGTGGAAATCGGTTCAGATTTAGATATAGCTCCCATATATAGCTTTCGCCCGATTTACACTCATATGACCACAGAGGCTAATTTTTTGCTCCGATTTAGTTGAAATTTTGCACAGGGAGTAGAATTAGCATTATTGCTATACGTGCCAAATTGTTTTTCTATATGTTTATATGTTTTTCTGATTTCGACAAAAATGGTCAAAATAGCAACATTTTCCTTGTAAAATCGCCACTGCTTAGTCGAATAGTTGAAAAAATGACTCTAATTTTCTTAAACTTCTAATACATATATATCGAGCGATAAATCATAAATAAACTTTTGCGAAGTTTCCTTAAGATTGCTTCAGATTTAAATGTTTCCCATATTTTTTTACTAACATTGTGTTCCACCCTAGTGCATTAGCCGACTTAAATTTTGAGTCTATAGATTTTGTAGAAGTCTATCAAATTCTGTCCAAATCGAGTGATATTTAAATGTATGTATTTGGGACAAACCTTTATATATAGCACCCAACACATTTGACAGATGTGATATGGTATCGAAAATTTATATATATATATATAAAGTGGTGCAGGGTATAATATAGTCGGCCCCGCCCGACTTTAGACTTTCCTTACTTGTTTCTAACTGAATTAGTCTTCCGAATTTGATTAAAAAGTTAATTGTATCAATTAATTTTTTAATTAAAAATTTTAAAATGTTCAATCATTGACTTAATTTACTTAATGTTTCTATCATGATTAAAAAGTTAATTGTATCAATTAATTTATTAATTGAAAAAATTGTCAACTTCAATTAACTTTTTAATTGGAAATATTTTGGTGCTATTTTTTTCTGTGTAAGCAGTATTGAAAATATTGACATCGCGCTGATATCTTAAAAAGTAAGTAAAAATTTTTCGACAAATTCCAGAAAATTTATTAGATATAATTATTTTTTTTCACTTGTTTAAGAAAATTTTGTAGTTTGAAGGACCAAAATTTGCAAGAGTCTTTAGTTCCATACGAAGTTCAAGGTGATCGCATTTATAGTAAAATTTACTAATTTAAGGAAATAATGAATATTTGTTGAGAAGCACGAATTTAGTAAATCTTTATGCTTCATTTGAGTATATGTAATTTTTTTCCGTTTTCTAGTTCATTTAACTAACATACTCAAAAAATAATTAGAGTAAAGGACATTTTCTCAAAACATAGGTTAGTTTAGGTTAGGTTAGGTGGCAGCCCGATGTATCAGGCTCGCTTAGACTATTCAGTCCATTGTGATACCACATCGGTGAACTTCTCTCTTATCACTGAGTGCTGCCCGATTCCATGTTAAGCTCAATGACAAGGGACCTCCTTTTTATAGCCGAGTCCGAACGGCGTTCCACATTGCAGTGAAACCACTTAGAGAAGCTTTGAGAACCCTCAGAAATGTCACCAGCATTATTGAGGTGGGATAATCCACCGCTGAAAAACTTTTTGGTGTTTGGTCGAAGCAGGAATCGAACCCACGACCTTGTGTATGCAAGGCGGGCATGCTAACCATTGCACCACGGTGGCTCCCTTCTCCAAACATAACAATTCCATGAACCAAAATAAAGTTACATTTGCTGTAGTGCAATAGAGGTTTCATTTTTTTTGAGTGTAAGAAGGATTTTAAAATGTTTGAAACTATCAGTTTCGACAGAGAAATGCAATAGGTATTTTTAGTTAACGTTGTCACTAACACCAAAACTTTACAATTACCAAATGTTAAAAAAAAAATCCGCTTTTTTAAAATCATAAATTAAATTTGCGTTACTCGTATAATGCCATTTGCCGGGATATGGAATGAAAAATCCAACAAAAAAAATTAACGGAAAATTTATACGGAAAATCGTTTATTGATAAAAAATTTTTCTATTATTTAAGCCATAAAAAAGAAAATATGAGCGGCGAAAAAGTGTAAAGAAAAATGTGAAAAATATTTTAATGAAGAATGCAACCATAAAAGTATTAAAAATAATATACATGAGAAAAATGATATGAGAAAGGTTGATTACAATAAAAATAAGTGCAAGAGTAACGAAGCCTTTTCAACAATGAAAGCTTTAAACGTTACCAAGTGAAACCGGGAATACCCACACTGTTGAATGAATAAAAGAAAGGATATAGTGAAGTCGTCTATTCAAAATTAATTTATTTGTTCCAGTAATGATAAACGGATTATTTTAGAAAAGGGTTCGCATGTAAAGGTAAGTCATTACTTTTGAGGCTATCTTACATGCCTTCTATACACATATACTAACATTTAATATGCTCTCAGTTTTGTTCGCAGTTTTTTTGCACACTGATCTTGACGTAGTCTTCATTATTGGGGTGATCATTAATTGACTATTATTCGTAGAACTTAAGTGACATAGATTGTCAAAGTATGATCATCTCAAATATGTTTCAAGAGTAAAAAGTTTATTTTTGTATGGCAAACATGTAACACGTTTGTCGCAACCAGGGCTGTGGAGCCGGAGTCGGATTCGGAGTCTGAAGATTTTGCTGGAGTCGGAGCCGGAGTCGTAAAAAATTTGCTCGATTCCGACTCCGGCTAAACCAAATTTTTTAAAACACTTCACATTTTTGTAACTAAGCAAGTTTTTACGCAAATTAGTTTCCATTGCGTTATTCATTCGATCAATGTACAGCATGATTTTAAATGAAAATCAACTTCCAATTACGGCTATCTTTCGATGTTTCCTAGAATGTTAGACTAGCAGATGGGCTGAATCGATCAATTTTAATGCCCGAAATTATTTTTTTTTTAATTTTATTTTAAGGCCATATACATATGTGGAATATTGACAGAACATTTTTTCAAAGTTGTTTTTTATAGAAAATTTTGTCAAAATATTATTTTTATAAAAGGTTTTGTCAAAATTTTATTTCTATAGCAAATTTTGTCAAAATTTTATTTCTATAAAAAATTTATTCAAAATTTTATTACTATAGAAATATTTTTTTCTATAGAAAATTTAGTCAAAATTTTATTTCTATAGAAAATTGAGTCAAAATTTTGTTTCTGTAGAAAATTTTGCAAAATTTTATTTACTAAAATTTTGTTTACTAAAATTTTTTTTCCAAAATTGTATGCTCACTGATACTCACTGCTAAGTCGAAAACTTGTAGAAATGACCCAAATTTTCAATTTTTTCAATGAATGAATCATAAATGCATTTTTGCGAAATTGTCTAAACAACTATAAATATTTCCCAAATATTGGCCGAGATTTTGTAGAAGTCTGATGTGAGATTTTATCAAAATGTAGATCTAAACACAAAGTTGTGCAGAGTATGTTATAATCGGCCCGCCCGACTTTAGACTTTCCTTGCATTTTTATTTTTTGTTAAAATTGTGTTACGTCCCATAACGTTAGATTTAAATTTAAAGTACATAGATTTTGTAGAAGTATATACAATTTTGTCTAAATCGATTCAGATTTAAATTCATGCATATGGGAATATAAACCTTTATATAGCTCGCAACAAATTTAAAGGATTTGAGATAGTATCAATAATTTTGGTCCACAAATACATAACATATACTGTTGGTATCTTCTCATATTATGATGGGTATTTATAGCATTATTTTATTTATTAAACATTGCCCTAAATTTGAAATATAGAGTTTAATTGGCATCTAATGTGAAATTAAGACCGTTTTTTTTGCACACATAAATAAATACGATACTTTATATCGATCCACTTACGGTACCCCCACAACAGAACTGCAAATTAGTGGTATTAAAATGAGATTTATTTATATTACCCGGAGTCGACTCCGGAGTCGGAGTCGAGCTGATGAAAAATGCTGGAGTCGGAGTCGGAGTCGAGCAAAATTGGCTCGACTCCACAGCCCTGGTCGCAACCATGTTTCTGCAATAATTTTATGTTTCGCGAGAAAACAAAATTTTTGTGGCAAAAATGTTCCATTTTTCCTAGACAAAGATAAGATTTTGCTTTTGAAACATGTTTGACACCTCATCAAATTGCTTTCGTTTGAAATATCTTATATAGTATTTGAGTATGTTGATTCTAGCAAGGTATAATGTAATGCATCGGCCTTGAGGAATGGGCTCAAATGGATAAATCCTTAGATAAAACAAAACATACTTAAATTCAGACAATTTGGTGAGGCGCCCAAAAAATTCAGTTACTCCATATGCAGCAATCTTCTGAAGAAAAGGATTGCAGGACTAGACCCTTCGTCACTAGAGAGGGGGAATAGTGGTAGACTCACAACTGCTAGTATTATCTTTTACAAAGTGGGAGAAAGGCAGATTGTGTTGCAGGCAATGTGATGGCATCTGAAACCTGAAACCTTGGGAAACATTTAGATGGAAAGAATGAAGTAATACAGATACTAATTGTAAAAGCGAAAATTACTCCTAATTAATGGACGTTTTTAGAAAATAAACTAAATATATGTTCTTGAGTACGAATCTCGTGTAAATCGTTTTAGCCCAAAATTTGGACTCTGTCCATAGGTGGAAGTTTTAAGCCCCGGCCGAAGGCCTCACAGCACGCAATACGAAAATATAGAGAGAAATAATGCTATTTGGAAGAAGACCAGATTGTGAAACTCTGATCTGGTTATGAATCGGGAGGGTTTGGCAGGACAAACGAAAAGGTGACACGTGTCAATTGTCCCTTAATTATAGATAAGAAACACGTCCGCATCGCTGTCACTCAATCACTGATTGGAAGGAATTGAGGCGGTTCAATCTGATCTTAGTTGGGCTAAAATATCCTAGGACTCTTTCCTCCGGTGCTATGGGCGGTGGTTGCACTGCATGAAAAGGATAAGCCTTGTGCATCTCACCACTTCAACTACATTGTCCTCAAACATCCTGTTCAGACATGCCTAGCATGCTGCCTGATCTAAATGCTCTCTTTTATAGTATTGGATCTAGATAGTGAAGATGAAACCTGTCGAATCCCTGGAAGCATTTAGGTGTTTTATCGTCTTTCGCTAAAATGTTTCTATTTCGGATCGCCAGGAAGTTTTCTGCTAGTAATATCTCAAACACTTCAACAATAAAAGCTCCAACAGTGATGTTTATACGATAGCTTCAGGATTTTTATTTATGTTAGGCAAGGTGCATTCATAGAGGTTAAATCATGAGACAGGTCAGATAGATTCGATCTGAAACGGTAGAATGAGGCATACGCTTTTCTGAACTTTCTCTTTACGATGTTCTCTTCTGACCTAACCTAACATCTTTACCCTGAGCCTCGATTTCAATACGCACTTTGTTCCTAAGAAGACATGAACAATTTCTATGAGTCTCAATAAGATATTCGGGTGATATGTATATATGTATGTGTACCAGCTTCAGGTTGTTATCACTTCTAAGCCGGCCGACTGAAAGCTGACCGATTTCCAGTGACAGTTCATTTTATTGTTTACAAACTTTGAAGATATGAAGATAAAGCCCTCCAGAATTTAAATGTGAATAAATCTTTTGTTTCTCTTAACATTGTTCGTTACTGTGGTACTGGCAGTGTTGCATCGCGCCCAAACAGTCGACAAAAGCGGTAACAAGAATAGAAATTATCCGAAAAGGGATAGAAAACTTGCTCGTGAATTGAATATATGGTGCACTGAAAAAAAAGCATACTCGGTTTCAAAGATTTTGTCTTTACTTTAAAAAAATTGGTATTGATTCCGAGCCAAAGAAGCGGAGAATACAAGTAAGGATACTTTTAAGACACAATTCTCTTTTAAATTTAGGTTTTGTGTACTTGCTTCTAGGAAGCAAATTTTAATTTTTCGCTTTCTCAGCTTTTTTTCTTCATATGCTATCAAAGTCCTTTAAAAAGGAGTTAACGGCAACTTTATTTTCCAAATTAGGACTCGACTTCCAGTAGAAATTATGCTATGTTTGAAGTAAAAAACTTCTTTAAAATAAGGTTTTGAAAAACATGTCCTATATTTGAACGATTTATTGCTTTGTAGTCAAGATGCAAAAATACAACAAATTTAAAGACAATTTCATTAAATTTAAAGAATTTTTCTGAATTATTAAAGTCAAGTTGACCTTGGCCTATAAATTTTTTCTTTCATGTTAAGATACCCATTTTTAAGTCAAATCACTTAATTATAAGGACAATACGACTTCATTGAAAAGTTTATCGACTTTTGGACAAGGAAAATAACTTTATTTTAGGAAAATGCGTCTTCTATGCCAAGCAAAATTTGTATTCGTATTTTAAAGACATGAAATCTTTGACCTCACGACAATATTTTTTTCAGTGTGAGAGCGGATGCAACACATATTTAAAAATGAACTTGGACTAAAAATTTCGATTTGCCACCAGAACTCCAGTGTCGCCGTTAGAGATAATGTGGGCCCCGAGCTAATTTCGCCGGTTATGGCTTTGCCGGTCAATTGGAACAAATCTCAGCTTATTTTAAAATTTAATGTATTTCATATGAGCCAACTTGTGAACCAAGTTGTCGGTTATCCGAAAAAATTGGTTAAGGGTGATTTTTTTTAACAGCATGCATGTAATAGGAGCGATGAAAGACCCTTTTGAATTGAAGGAAATTGTCTCAGACTGTCAAAAATATCAAGAGGATTGAAGAAGGTATGAGTGAAGAGATGGGGACGATATTGATACCATCTCAAATCCTTCCATGTTAATTCTACCGCCAGGCAAGATTTCACGTAAATGGTAGTAAAACTTTGACCTATGTGGTCATACGAGTGCAAATGGGGCTATATACGTTAGCTGCGTCTAAAACTAACACGATTTCAATGAAATTTAGCACACTTGACGATGCTACCAGTTGTACTCCTTGTACAACATTTGAAGCAAAGGCAAGACTCTGACATCTGGGTACAATTAAGTGCACGTCGAGTGCAAGAAATATATGAAAGCTGTACCTAAAGGTGGGTATTAAGTTCGAGTTTAGCCGCTAAAATCGCTAAAGTGAAAACTAAATCAGTAAAAAAAAGTCATACAATTATACAAATTTTGTAGCAAATTTTATTATAACTTGATGGGGAATAGCCCAAAGCAAATTTTCACAGAGTTTGTATTCCTTAAAGTGGATTAATTAAGAAAAGTAATCGTGAAAAAAATAGCAATTTTAGCGGCTAAACTCGAACTTAATACCCACCTTAAAGGTGAGTACTATGTTCGGGTTTTCCACCAACACACTAAATTAAAAGTACAAATATATTTATGAAGACGATTATATTTTGATCAAGTCTTGCCAAATAATGGATTGTAAAAGTCCAAGGAATTGATTGCAAATAATTTTATATTTCTAAATTAATCAATTAAAAAAAGTAACCGTGAAAACAAACTGGTTTTCAGCTTGAAAACTGAACATAGTACTCAGCTTAAATGTGAATTTTTCTGATTTTTACCAAATCTGGCGTGCTAGATAGAAAGTTTATTCTACTTCCTGTTCAAAATTTCGCGTAAATCGGAGTAAAACTTTGGCTCCGTGGTCATATGAGTGTAAATAGGGCGAAAGATATATGTATATGGGATCTATATCTAAATCTGAACTGATTTCAATTAAATTTAGCGCACTTGTCGGCACTATCAATTGCACTTCTTCTGGAAAACTTTAAGCAAATAAGAGTAACGCTCTGGATTCTGGGGTCATATGAGTGTATACACGGACGAAAAAGATCGTTTTTCATATGTTTGGGTGTAAAAGTTATATGTTTGGAATTCAAATTTTTTAAAATAATATTTTTAAATGCAAACATATAATGTTCATAAACTAGCATAACATGTTTGGGACATATATGTTAATATGTTGGAACATATTATGTTTGGGAGCCACCGTGGTGCAATGGTTAGCATGCCCGCCTTGCATATACAAGGTCGTGGGTTCGATTCCTGCTACGACCGAACACCAAAAAGTTTTTCAGCGGTGGATTATCCCACCTCCGTAATGTTGGTGACATTTCTGAGAGTTTCAAAGCTCCTCTAAGTGGTTTCACTGGAATGTGGAACGCCGTTCGGACTCGGCTATAAGAAGGAGGTCCCTTGTCATTGAGCTTAACATGGAATCGGGCAGCACTCAGTGATAAGAGAGAAGTTCACCACTGTGGTATCACAATGGACTGAATAGTCTAAGTGAGCCTGATACATCGGGCTGCCACATAACCTAACCTAACCTATCATATTATGTTTGGGACATAAAATATTTGTAAATATAATATGCTTAGATGCAAACATATATTAGTTTAGGAATAGCCTATAAACATATATGTGTTTAGAAAGAGAGACCTAGAGAGTATGCTGCAAGTAAAATAATTAAACTAACCAATTGGCGCTTTAAAACTATATCTAGACAAAGAAAATGTCATTAAAATTTTTTACTACCAGTGTGTGAGGCTGTATCGAGTGAAAGATTTATACGGGACCTAACAGGTTGGCTGATAAGTCCCCGGTCTAACAAAGAAAAACACATTTTGTTTGTCAAAATTCGTTTTTATTATTCAACATATTTCCCTTCAAGAGCGTTATAACGATTATAACGACCTTCCTATTTTTTGATACCATTTTGGTAGTATTCCCTCGGTTTTGCCTCAAAATAGGCCTCAGTTTCGATCACTTCTTCTTTGCAGCCAAATTTTTTCTCTGCGAGCGTCCTTTTGAGGTTTGAGAACAAGAAAAAGTCGCTGGGGGCCAGATCTGGAGAATACGGTGGGTGGTGAAGCAATTCGAAGCCAAATTCATGAATTTTTGCCATCGTTCTCAACGACTTGTGGCACGGTGCATTGTCTTGGTGGAACAACACTTTTTTCTTCTTCATATGGGGCCGTTTTGCCGCGATTTCGACCTTCAAACGGTCCAACAACGCCATATAATAGTCACTGTTGATGGTTTTTCCCTTCTCAAGATAATCGATAAAAATTATTCCATGCGTATCCCAAAAAACAGAGGCTATTACTTTGCCAGCGGACTTTTGAGTCTTTTCACGCTTCGGAGACGGTTCACCGGTCGCTGTCCACTCTGCCGACTGTCGATTGGACTCAGGAGTGTAGTGATGGAGCCATGTTTCATCCATTGTCACATATCGACGGAAAAACTCGGGTGTATTACGAGTCAACAGCTGCAAACACCGCTCAGAATCATCAACACGTTGTTGTTTTTGGTCAAATGTGAGCTCGCGCGACACCCATTTTGCACAGAGCTTCCGCATATCCAAATATTGATGAATGATATGACCAACACGTTCCTTTGATATCTTTAAGGTCTCTGCTATCTCGATCAACTTTATTTTACGGTCATTCAAAATCATTTTTTGGATTTTTTTGATGTTTTCGTCGGTAACCACCTCTTTCGGGCGTCTACTGGGTTCACCGTCCTCCGAGCTCATTTCACCACGCTTGAATTTTGCATACCAATCTATTATTGTTGATTTCCCTGGGGGCAGAGTCCGGAAACTCTTTATCAAGCCAAGTTTTTGCTTCCACCGTATTTTTTCCCTTCAGAAAACAGTATTTTATCAAAACACGAAATTCCTTTTTTTTCCATTTTTTCACAATAACAAAAGTTGCTTCACAAAAGAAGCTCTATCTCACAAACTAATTGACTTACAGACGTCAAATTTGGCACGAATCATTTGAAGGTTAGTACTATATAAAAATAATATGCATTTAATACTAGCGACGCCATCTATGTGTCAGACCGGGGACTTATCAGCCAACCTGTTATATCTAAATCTGAACCGATTTCAATTAAATTTAGCACACTTGACGGCACTATCAATTCCACTTCTTCTGGAAAACTTTAAATAAATCAAAGTAACACTCTGAGTTTTGGGACCATATAAGTGCATATGTGGCTCTGTAGTCATATGACTGTAAATCTTAACCGATTTATAAAATTTAGCACACTCAATTGTATTTCTTGTTGACAATTTTAAGCAAATCAGGAGTCTCTCTAGATTCTGGAGTTATATAAGTGTATATCGGGCGAAAGATATTCGCGGGCGCCATATCTAAATCTATACCGTTTTCTTCCCAAATCAATAGGGATTAATCTGACCCAAATTACATAATTGTGTCTAATTTCGATTGGCCAAAAACTGCGACCTGCTCTTTAATTACAAAAGTTTGTTAGCAGACAGAAGGACGGACATCACTAGATCGTCATAGTGGCCGGCACTGAGCAAGATTACCAAAGACACCTTTTGTCTATCTCGTCCTATTCTGGGTGTTGCAAACATATGCTCTAACTTATAACACCGTGTCCCACATAGACGTTCAGAATAGAAATATGGGTTAATTTTAGTAAAATTCAATTTTATTAAAATTTCATAAAAATAAATAAATTTTCTTAACATCCATTTGGCTGAATTTGCTTTTCATTATTAACGGCATACCTTCTTCATTATTATGAAAAATTATGTTTTTCTTCGAATACCAAAAACTCTTTACTAAAACGAATGAATTGCACTTAAACTGCTATGAAAATAATATCATCATAATTTCTGATGTCTACGATGCATATGTTTTGTCTTTAGATATTTTTGGAGAGTGAAAATTTAATGGTGAAACTCTTGGGATTAATTTTCTTATTAGATTCTTTACATTTTGTATATTTCACTTAAATTTCAATCTTCGGTGCAACATTGTTTTGTCGGAATGGTTGGCCGAGATGGTGGTAGTTTTGTTTTGTTATTTCATTTCACACATTTCAGATTTCTACCGACAATAACAACAACAATGAACAGACATGTGTTTGCAGATTCAGCACAAATAGCTCTTGTTTTTAAAACTCTCTGCTCTCTCTCTCTCTCTGTAATTCCCTTTGTGGTGGTTCAATTGAAATTGTACTGTATACTTGATCATTTAGGCAAAGATAGATTGAAAATATTTCGTAAATAAATGTTAACTCCTTGGTCATAGAGAGAAAGAGTGAAATTGTGTTTGAAATGTGAGGCGCGTGCCTGGTGAGAAGCAATTTGTTGTCATCTGTCAAAACCTGCATTGAGAGTAATCACCATAGTTGTCATTCTTCTAGAATCTAGATTCATTCTTTTATAATGTTGTGTGTGTGTGTATAGGTGTATGACTTAATATTTTTTGACTTTTGATAGTAAAAAATACCAGTGTTTTTGTTATTGCTTCTGTTTTGTTTACTGGCAGATGTAAGGCAAATAACCATAGAGGTAGAAGAAGCAGCATCCCCAAAACACACATATTCACACATCCTAACACACATATTCACACATCCTCGTGTGCATCCATATGTATTTTCGTATATTTATGGAAATTGGATTATGAAAGCGGAAGTTCTTTAAAATTCATATTCCTCGACTCAATGCACGTTGTCTTGTTTCGTTTTTGTGTTGTTGTTGTTACTGTGAGTTGTTAAATTTCCATTTCCACAAAGAAATATCACTACAAAGTGAATGGCCTCTGAAAAATAGGACATTTCAACTGAACAATTTTGTTTTGATGTTGAGTTTTATGCATTTAACAACAGAATGTTTCATCTGCCGATAATGGGAAGAGCAAGGAACCGTTATCCGCATAAAACAATTACTTTTTCTAACAGGTTAAGGTTTTTTCCACCAAAATACTAAATTAAAAGTACAAATATATTTATGAAGACGATTATATTTTGATCAAGTCTTGCCAAATAATGGATGGAAAAGATGCAAGGAATTAGGTTAGGTTAGGTGGTAGCCCGATGTATCAGGCTCACTTAGACTATTCAGTCTATTGTGATACCACATTGGTGAACTTCTCTCCAAGGAATTGATTGCAAATAATTTTAATTAATTCAAAAAAGTAACCGTGCAATCGAGCTGGTTTTCAGCTTGAAAACTGAACATAGTACTCAGCGTTAATTGAAAAAGTCCCCGGTACATTGTACAGATTTCGGAATGTAAAATTATGAATTATTATATTTTAATTAATTGTACCCAGCACCATAGGATGGTGATGGAGGTATAATAACTTTGTCATTCTTTTGTACCACACCGATTTTATAAAGGATATACAGTGGGGAACAAATCCGAGTGCATGTTTTCATTTTTGCACTCTTTATTAAATAGAAAATGTCTAGTTAGCCTCTCAAAGATTGGGCCGTTGATAACTGGAAATAGGTTATATGGTCAGATGAAACAAAAATAAACCTTTTTCTATCCGATGCAAAAAACCTTACTGGTAACTACCTCAGAATATTACTGGAAATCACCCAGTAAAACACCACGTCAACCAAATCGTTAAACATGGAGGGGAAGACATGGGGGGGGGGGGATGAAAATCATGGGTATAAGGAATCATGAAAAAAGTAGACAATTTTGATATTTGGCCAATTGTTTTTAAACAAGACGGCAAACCTAAGCATACTTAGGTTAGGTTAAAGTGGCAGCCCGATTAAGATTCAGGCTCACTTAGACTATTCAGTCCATTGTGATACCACATTAACTAAAAGCACCCATTACATATGGGCACTTCTAGTTTTAACCGCTGAACCTTCTTGATTATTTTTCTTTGTTGAACCAACCAGATTGTTCCAAAAATATTAGCAGACTGCTTAAGTTAACGTTTTCCAGATCCGCCAGTAATCTGAAGCTATATGCTCCTAAAAGTTGCTTGCGCTTTACACAAAATGCAGGACACTCACACAAGAGGTGTTTAATTGATTCTTTTTCCTCCGCATCATGACAGCTCATACAATAGTCATTATACTTCGCGCCAATAGTTTTTGCAAAATCTCCTATCAGGCAGCGACCCGTTATAGCAGATATCAGGAGTGATACCTGACGTCTCGAGAACATTAGCATATCTAGTGTGCGGTTTAAGTTGAAATGGGGCCATATTTGCTTGGTGTCGTTACAACCCTTGCAATTCTCCCATCGAACATTTGCCATCATAACAGCCTTCTCACGCAGCATGAGCTTGCAGGTAGCTAGGGGCATGCCAACAAATTCTAGTTCCCCTGGAATATGTAAGGTAGTCCCTAGCCTTGCCAACTCATCCGCTTCGCAGTTCCCCGGAATGTTCCTATGGCCAGGCACCCATATTAGGTGAATATTGTACTGCTCAGCCATCTCATTGAGAGATTTGCGGCAATCGATGGCCGTTTTCGAGTTGAGGAACACAGAGTCCAAGGATTTTATTGCAGGTTGACTGTCTGAGTATATATTAATGCCCACATTTTTTGGAACATTACTTCTCAGCCAATTCGCCACCTCTCTTATTGCTAATATTTCAGCCTGAAAAACACTACAGTGATTAGGTAATCTTTTCGCTATTTGAAGTTCCAGATCATTAGAATATACTCCGAAACCCACTTGTCCATCCAATTTGGAGCCATCAGTGTAGAAATCTATATATTCTTTATTCCCCGGGGTATGTGTGCACCACGCCTCACTGTTGGGGATTAGAGTCTCAAACTTTTTGTCGAAAAGTGGACTCGCCAAAGTGTAATCCACTACGTTAGGCACATCTGACATTATTTTGAGGACAGAACTGTGACCGTAACCATTTTCCGACCACAGCGATAGTTCGCGCAACCGCACAGCCGTTGTTGCAGCTGACTGTTTGGCCAAAATGTCTAAAGGCAATAGATGCATCATGACATTAAGGGAATTTGTTCCTGTCTTGCTGAATGCGCCTGAAATACACAAACACGCCATACGCTGAACTTTATCTAAACCAGTCGGTTTCTGAAGTGCCGGCCACCAGACCACAACACCATATAGCATTATAGGTCTAACCACTGCCGTGTATAGCCAATGCACAATTTTTGGTTTTAGTCCCCACTTTTTTCCTATTGCCTTTTTGCACGAGTACAAAGCTACAGTTGCCTTCCTCGCCCTTTCTTCAATATTAAGCTTAAAGTTCAGCTTCCTGTCCAAAATAACGCCAAGGTATTTTGCACAATCACCAAAGGGAATTTCAATACCCCCTAAGGAAATAGGCCTAACCGTGGGAGTTTTGCGATCTTTGCAGTACATGACTAATTCTGTCTTTGCAGGATTTACCCCAAGACCATTGTCTTTCGCCCATTGTTCAGTCATCCGGAGGGCCCTCTGAATAATATCTCTGATTGTGGATGGGAATTTTCCCCTGACTGCCAGAGCTACATCATCTGCGTATGCCACCACTTTTATCCTTTCTTTTTCTAGAGTAACCAGAAGGCTATTTATAGCAACATTCCAAAGAAGAGGTGATAGAACTCCTCCTTTGGGAGTGCCTCTGTTCACATACTTTTGTATGTTTGCTTGTCCTAGTGTGGCTGAAATACGTCTCTTCATTAGCAGTTCGTCTAACAGCCTGAGTATACATGGATCAACATTCAGAGTTGTCAGTCCATTTAATATCGAGCTCGGATGGACATTATTGAACGCCCCTTCGATGTCTAGAAACGCCACGATTGTGTATTCTTTGACAGATAGTGAGCTTTCAATAAAGCTGACTAGTTCATGTAGTGCGGTCTCAGTAGACCTGCCCTTCGAGTATGCATGCTGTCGTTTCGAGAACAAACTTGAATCGATGCTAGTTCTAAGATAAATATCTATCATCCTCTCCAGAGTCTTAAGTAGGAATGAGGATAAGCTGATTGCTGAGCCTTATGCTGAGCCTTTCTCAGTTCTCGCTTGTATCCTCTCAGATTCTTCTTGTAAGCGTCCCAGTCCTCAGGGGCTCTGGTGAACTTTGCCTTGTTAAAGAGCTTCCTGCAGGATTTCCTCATATTACTTATTTCCGTAGACCACCATGGTGGTCGATGTTTCCCCCTTGGCTTTCCTCTAGGGCATGCAGCTTTCAGTGAGATGTTGAAGGCCTTAGTAATCCGCTCCACTGCGTGTTCGATATCTTGCACATTTCTCATATTTGTCTCTGTTATTTCCGGTATCATCATATTGAACGATTCCCTATACCTATTCCAGTCAGCTTTCCTAACATTTGGCGGAAATATGATTTTGGTGATATGAACATCAAATTTGAAACTGATGTAGCGATGATCTGAGAAGCTGTGTTCACTTAAAACCTGCCACTCAGATATCATTTCATTCAGTTCTTGCGAGGCCAAGGTGATGTCCAACACGTCTTGCCTGTTTTTAGTGACAAAGGTTGGGACATCTCCCTTGTTGCAAACTACCAGATTAGTACGCAAAATAAACTCTATTAGCGACTCTCCCCTTGCATTAGTATCACTACTTCCCCATATACTATGATGTGCATTCGCATCGCATCCCATAATGAGTTTCGTCTTTGTTTTCAGTGACTCCTCCACTAAGGTCTTAACGGCATATGGAGGCATCTCCCTGTCATGTCCCATGTAGACCGAAGATACCCAATATTTGCATTTGGCTATTTCTAAACTTGCAACGACAGTGTCTGTATTGCACATTGAAGGAAGCAGAAACAAGTTGAGCTCGTTTTTAGCCATTATACAGGCTCGATTTACATCATTACCAGTATACTGCAATAGTTTGAACCCCGGAGTACTTAATTCACATATTTTGTTTTTATAAACATATGGTTCTTGAATAAGAAGAGAACTTTTAAGGCAGCACATGCAGCCTTACAATGATGAAGATTTATCTGGAGGATCCGTAGGACCATCGAGATTTTCAACAACCGTCACATCAGCCGCTTCAATCGAGTCATCAAGAATGTCCTCTTCAGAGATATCGGTGACTCTCGCAATAACCATAGGTTCAACTTTGGTGAGTTCTGAGGCAATAGAAGCCTCCTCACGCATACGGTATCTATCCATGTCTTCAAATGTCTTGGTATCCCCCTCGACTTCGCAAGAGGATCCGCTTACTTCTGATTCAGACAGAGGCTTGTCCATTTCTGAATCCTTTAGCTGATCGTTTTTATACACCTTCATTTGGATATAATGAAAGCCATAACATACACGGCCCTGGGACTTTGCTAGATGTGGCAAAGACTGAGTGTTCAATATAAACACTGCATGCCGTCTTGGCCCATCCACTTCATCCAAACGGCCAACCTTCCAATCAGCTGTTGGAAGATCTGGATTGCATTGTTTCAGTCTATTTAAAATAGATTCAGGGTCAGGAGGGTTTGCAGGTATCCACGCATGTGCTCTTGGTCTAGCCGGTATGTCTTTCTTCTCGACTAACTCTAGAGCAGCTCCTTCCCAAACTTCACCAATTAGTATCAAAGCAGCTTTAAAACATTCTATAGACCTCTGGTCCTCAAATGCGACTAGCTTAAATCGTCCTTGATACCAACCAGCCTCTTGGTGTCGAGGATCCAGCACCTGTGAGTAGACGCCAGACAAAGCATTCTCAATTTCCCCCCATTTTTGCTTTGGAACCATACCGTCCAATGCTCCTTTATTTATGATAGCCATCACAAGGCTGTCTTTAGCAACTGAGGCAAACGATCGTTGATCCCTTTTGGAGGATGGCAGCTCATCCGGTGATCGTTCCCTTTTTCCAGCCTCAAGAATTCCTTGAGCCCATTTTAAGGAATCGCTTTGTTTAGCCGACAACGTGCTTCGGTCGACTGATCCTAATTTCTTTAGGATAAACAAAGCATTTCTGCGTTCTTTGAATCTCTTTCGTGAGGGATTACCTCCTTTTGATGCCGTTACCTTGGAAAAGGTCCGACTTGTCAAATTGTCGCCACCTGTCGACCCGTCTACAGGTCGACTAATTGGGCCTAACTCTTGGTCATTGCCCAAATTTATAACTCCAGTCGATACCCGTCCACTGGGCCCTGAAGTTAGCAACCCAGTGGATGTCTTTGAATTTCTCTGCATGGTGGCCTAATATCCCACCACACTTGAAATTCGTAGTAGGTACTTATTACGATGATTTTATCCGCTATTAAAAAACACGTCCGTTCCGTTCGACGGTTGAAATAATAAGCATACTTACAAAATAGTAAAGAAGTAGTAGTCGGAACAAAGCTTTCCAATGCTCAAATGGCCACCACAAAGCCCCGATTTCAATCCCATTGAGAATTTAAGGTCTCTGGCTAAAAGGCGCTAGAAATTAACCCAAAGAGCAACAAAAAATAGCGATGAGCTCTAGAACCAAGTTCAGCACAATTAGTCTAGAACCAAGTTCAGCACAATTATGTTCCAACAGAAATAATGAAAAACTCAGTAGAAAGTATGTCAAGACGAGTTAAAACCGTAATCAGAGAATGAATGTCAGCCTACGGCTGACACTAAATTTTTGCCTCCGGCGGCGGCGGCGGCTTGACAACTAAGCCGACATAAATTTGTCTATTCGGCGGCGGACAATTATCCATTATAAAACCAATTTTAAGTTATCCGAACGGTAATGAGATTAGTTGTACAACTAATCTTATAATCAATTGATTGATTGTGGTTGGAAGGTTCAAAATGTTTGGCAAAAATACAACGATTATTAATTAATTTTTTATTATTATACCCTAAAAGTGAGTAGTTCTCACTAAAATCCGCTAAAATCAAAATAAATCAGTAAACAAAAAGTATAAAATTATACCTCTCTGAGCAAATTTTAATAAAACTTGATGGGGAATAGCCCAAAGCAACTTTTTATAAAGTTTAAATTCTTTAAAATGGATTATTAAAGAAAAGTAATCGTGAAAAATGGCGATTTTAGCGGCTAAAGGCCAGCATTAAGTTGGCATTATCGCACTAAATTGGCCATTTTTTCACGCTTACTTTTCTTTAATAATTCATTTCACCGATTAATATTTGCATTGGATTATTCCCCATCAAGGTATAATAAAATTTGCAATAAGAAGATATAATTTTTTGGATCTGCCAAAAAATGTGCCTATTAGAAATTTTAGACCCCATGCAATATACACCGATCGATTCAGAAACACCTCCTGAGTTGATTTAGCCCTTGGTGTCCGTCCGTCCGTCTGTCCATGTATTTGTTGTTCGCAGGATTCCGGTCGCAATTATTAACCGATTTTGATGAAATTTTGTATATGGCGTGTTTTTGGCACCGGAACGAACGCTATTCAATTTGAACAAGTATATACGGCCGTAAGTTCGGCCCAGGCCGAATCTTATGTACCCTCCACCATGTATTGCGTAGAAACTTCTACGAAAGACTGCCATCCACAAATTTCAACACACTCGGATGAAATTTGCTCCTCCAAGAGGCTCCAAAACCAAATCTCGGGATCGGTTTATATGGGGGCTATAAATGATTATGGACTGATATGGACCACTTTTGGCATGGTTGTTAAATGTCATATACTACCACCACGTACCAAATTTCAACCAGATCGGATGAATTTATATGGGTTTATATGGGGCCTATATATAATTATGGACCGATATCGACCAATTTTTGCATGGGTGTTTGACGCCATATATTAACATCACGTACCAAATTTCAACTGAATCAGATGAATTTTGATCTTCCAAGAGGCTCTGGAGTCAAATCTGGTGATCGGTTTATATGGGGGCGATATATAATTATGGACCGATATGGACCAATTTTTGCATGGTCATTGGAGACCATATACTAACATCATGTACCAAATTTCAGCCGGATCGGATGAAATTTGTTTCTCTTAGAGGATCTGCAAGTCAAATCGGGGATTCGGTTTATATGGGGGCTATATATAATTATGGACCGATGTGGACCGATTTGTGCATGGTTGTTAGAGACCATATACTTACACCATGTACCAAATTTCAGCCGAATCGGATGAAATTTGCTTCACTTAGAGGCCTCGCAAGCCAAATTTGGGGGTCCGTTTATATGAGGGCTATACGTAAAAGTGGACCGATATGGCCCATTTGCAATATCATCCGACCTACATCAATAACAACTACTTGTGCCAAGTTTCAAGTCGATAGCTTGTTTCGTTCGGAAGTTAGCGTGATTTCAACAGACGGACGGACGGACATGCTCAGATCGACTCAGAATTTCACCACGACCCAGAATATATATACTTTATGGGGTCTTAGAGCAATATTTCGGAATAACAAAGTTAATATACCCCCATCTTATGGTGGAGGGTATAAAAATCGGATCAAATTTAGATATAGCTGTCATATATATGTATCGCCCGATTTCAGCAAATGGGGTCAGATTGCGCTCATTTACTAACCGATCGGCGTCAAATTTGCCACAAAGTAATCTAATGTACCATCTTTTAAGTGTTCCACATTTCATCGAAATCGGTTCAGATTTAGATATAGCTCCCATATATATGTATCGCCCGATTTTCCAAAATTTGGTGTTAAGTCCCTTATTCATAAACCGATCTTACTCAAAGTTGGCTTACTCTAATCTTCTATAGTACTGATTATATGTGCAAAAAATCATTGAAATCGGTTCAGATTTAAATATAGCTCCCATATATATGTACTGCCCGATTTTCGAAAATTTGGTCTTAATAGCCTTATTTATTAACCGATCTTACTCAAATTTAGCACAAAATAACCTTTTGTGGTATCAACCAAACCTGTAAAATATCATCCAAATCGGTTCAAATTTAGATGAGCTATATATATGTATCGCCCGATTTCGAAGAATTTGCCCCTAGATTTTTGACCATAGTGGCCTCATTTATTAACCGATCGAATTAAGCGATTTCCTCTTTTTATACCCTAAACCACATAGTGGTCAGTGTATAATTTAATAATGGAATCAGTATTTGTGGCATACTAACTCTATAAGTTCAGAATAAACTATAGCTCCTAATATCAGACATTTCTGTTCAGATTGTGATAAATCTCCCATACACATGTACCTATTTATGTTATTAAATATGGAAATACGGTTTATTTCCAAACCTATACCATGCCCCACAAAAAATTCAGTAGGGGTGGTTTAGGGTATGATATAGTCAGCCTCGTCCGACTTTCTACTTTACTTACTTGTTTAAATTAAAATTTTTGATTAATTGGCAGCTAAATTTGAGTCAAGAAGAGTCAACGCAATCGGCGGCGGCGTCTACTGGCAATAAATAGTCGTCGGCGCGACTTGGCGGCATCATTCTCTGACCATAATTCGAAGCAATGGACTATGCCTTAAATCTATAACATTTGATTTTAATGTATTATGCATAATGTGCTTATTTGTATTTTATTAAATGAAGAAGTAGAAGGGAATATAATTTATCAGAATGTTCAGATTTGTTTGTCAAGAAATAACATAAAGTATAAATGAAAGAAGCAAATAAAGTATACTCGTAAGTGGTAAACATGCCATCGGTTTTGATACCCACTCTTGATCAGGGAAAAATTCTAAGACTATATAACGATGTTCGTCTACCTGTCTGAAATTTTGCATAAACTCTTTTGTCTACAGGCAGGTGAAGTTTGAAAATGGGCTATATCGGCCCATGTTTCGATTCATCGATTTGACTTCGTCAGCGCCTATCTATATGACGCCTTTCTTCCGATTATCATGAAATTGGAAACCTAGAAATTTGGTTTATATCGGTCCATGATATAGCCTCTCATAAATACCTATCTCACGAGATGAATTCTTGAGGACATGGAATCCGCAATTTTCATAAGATTTGCTTGAAATTTTAAATCCGATGGTATTTTGGGGCCATAAACAGCTGTGCCAAATTTGGTATATATCGGTTCATGGTTTGATATTTGATACCGATCTCTCGATTTGACTTTTTGAGCATATAAATGCCGTTACTTTTATCCGATTTTCATAAAATTGGAAACCTAGAAATTTGCTGCATATCAGTCCATGTTTTGATATAATGTTCATATAGACCGAAATTTCGATTTAACTACATTGGGGCATGCAATTTTTATCAGATTCGCTTGAAATTTTAAATCCGATGGTATTTTTGGACCAAAAAGAGCTGACCAAATTCGGTATATATCAGTCCATGTTTTGCTGTAGCCCGCATATAGACCGATCTCCATATTTGTCTTCTCGATCAATGCTTCGGTATAACTCCCTAATAGACCAATCTCCCGACATGACTTCTTGTAGAAATAGAAACAGATTAACACGACCCGTTTCGATCAATAACCTTTCATTGTATAAATCTACAAAATTTGGGTCTCGACTCATATGAAAGGCAATATTTTCATAAGATTTTCTTGAAAGTATAGACAGAAGTTATAGAAATTAAACCAAAATCTTCTTACAAATCTAAAATCTAAAACTGTACCATTAGAACCAATTGTCTTGAAAGAGTGATATGTTTGACTTGAAATTCTAAGTCAAACAGAGTTAGAGTTAAGTGATTCTACTTTAAAATGGGTATAATTACATGAAAGAAAATGTTGTTGTACTAAGGACAACTTGGCATTAATAATTCTGATTTTTTGTTTTCAAAATTTTAAAATCTTCTTTAAATTCGTTGAATTTTAGCATATTGGTAGAAAGCGAATAGCGTTTGAACTAACGTCATTGCACCACCGTGGTGCAATGGTTAGCATGCCCGCCTTGCATACACAAGGTCGTGGGTTCGATTCTTGCTTCGACCGAACACCAAAAAGTTTTTCAGCGGTGGATTATCCCACCTCAGTAATGCTGGTGACATTTCTGAGGGTTTCAAAGCTTCTCTAAGTGGTTTCACTGCAATGTGGAACGCCGTTCGGACTCGGCTATAAAAAGGAGGTCCTTGTCATTGAGCTTAACATGGAATCGGGCAGTACTCAGTGATAAGAGAGAAGTTCACCAATGTGGTATCACAATGGACTGAATAGTTTAAGTGAGCCTGATACATCGGGCTGCCACCTAACCTAACCTAACCTAACATAACGTCAAATTGGCTATAATAAATCTGAAAGAATTCTTCAATATTAATAAAATTGTCTATAGAAATAGCAGACGTACTTGAAGACTTAACTTTAATGATGTTTTTACTTGAAACCCTACAAATTTTATATTTGAAATCAAGTTTGAATTTCGAATTTTACAGTTGCAGTTGCGATGAAGAAGAACGGGCTCAGGGAATACATAAGAATACCCGGACGGCGGAGCACAATCCCTTCAAGTTGCTCTGTGGACTGCTAGTAGCAGTAGATGCCTTGTCATTGGGGTAGAGAGAAATTCGCCACTGTAGTATTACCATGGACTGAATAAACGATTTGCCAGTATACCCAACTTAACCATCGTTACTACGGCCGTTAACCACTTTCCACGACCTATTGAGGATTCTATCCAAAAATGGTTCTAAGTACTTTATTATCTTCACACAAAGAAAATTTCATTAAAATTGAGCCAACGAAAATTTTTCATTGATATAACGAAAAATGTTAATTTATACAATGAAATAAGTCATTAGTAGTACGAAACGTTACATTGATTAACAGAAAATTCGTTATAATAACGAAAAATTTCATTGTATTAACGAATTTGTTTCATTGGCTCACTTTTAATGAAGCATTTCGTTAATATAACGAAACTTTTTCTATCAGTGTTAACACATGAATATGCAACATATGTAACTTAGAATATAAATTTGTATTACCACCACGGTTGCCACAATTGGTAGAATTCTACCCAAATTAGTAATCTTTTTTGTTAAATCTCTATAAAAATAAAATTTTGGAAAAAGTTTCTATAAACAAATTTTTGTGAGAAATTTTTCTATAGAAATAAAATTTTGACAATAAATTCTATAGAAATAAAATTTTGAGAAAAAATTCCACAGAAATAAAATTTTGAGAAAATTTTTTATAGAAATAATATTTTGAAAAAAATTTCTATAGAAATAGAACTTTGACAAAATGTTCTACAGAATTAAAATGTTGACAAAATTTTCTACAGGAATAAAGTTTTGACAAAAATTTCTATAGAAATATTTGTTTGGTAGATTTGTGGTAATCTTCAAATTTTGTTAGATTTTTTTTTTGGCACGAGTGGTAACTGTTGTTACCACACATTGTTAAAGATCAAGCCTTGCCGGCTTCTAATTTCCTCCTCTAGAGCCACCAAAATGTAAAAATTATTACAAATTGTGTTGAGTGAAAATGTCCTACATTGTGTTACACACATAGAAAAAATCATGAACGGCGTGGTCATTTCGAAACGATCCGTTCAGGAAAGTGAATCAATACACATGTGTTGTCAAATTGAGAACAGACGGGAGTCAATCTGACAACGTAAAATTGACACCATGTGTTGTCAAAACAACAACCAGCGTTCATGATCTGAAAACGTAATGGTTACGAATTTATAAACAAAATTAAAAAAAGATTTCCGCTACCGCGACTCGAGCCTTTGTTGCCTGCACATTGCATCAACGGCGGAGTTACCATAACAACGTCTAACGATTATTTCAAGACTTTTCATGGCCAAAGAAAACCGTATACCGTTCATGAAATCGTGAACGCCCGTGGACGAAATCGTGAACATTCCGTTTTGATTTTTTGTAAACGTTTCCGTTTCATTTTGACACCGTCCGTTCACAATTGTGGAACGCAATTTCTATACACTCCACCATAGGATGTGGGTATATTAACTTTGTCATACCGTTTGTAACACATCGAAATATTGCTCTAAGACCCCATAAAGTATATATATTCTGGGTCGTGGTGAAATTCTGAGTCAATCTGACCATGTCCGTCCGTCCGTCCGTCTGTTGAAATCACGCTAACTTCCGAACGAAACAAGCTATCGACTTGAAACTTGGCACAGGTAGTTGTTATTGATGTAGGTCGGTCGGTATTGCAAATGGGCCATATCGGTTCACTTTTACGTATAGCCCCCATATAAACGGACCCCCAGATTTGGCTTGCGGAGCCTGTAAGAGAAGCAAATGTCATCCGATTCGGCTGAAATTTGGTATATGGTGTTTGTATATGGTCTCTAATGACCATGCAAAAATTGGTCCACATCGGTCCATAATTATATATAGCCCCCATATAAACCGATCTCCAGATTTGACCTCCGGAGCCTCCTGGAAGACCAAAATTCATCTGATTCAGTTGAAATTTGGTACGTGGTGTTAATATATGGCCTCAAACACCCATGCAAAAATTTAAATTGAAATCGGTCAATAATTATATATGTAGGCCCCATATAAACCGATCCCCAGATTTGACCTCCGGAGCCCCTTGGAAGAGCAAAATTCATCCGATTCGGTTGAAATTTGGTACGTGATCTTAGTATATGGTATCCACCAACCAGAAATGGTTCATATCAGTCCATAATTATATATAGCCCCAATATAGACCGACCCCGGGATTTGGTTTTGGAGCCTCTTGGAGGAGCAAATTTCATCCGAGTCAGCTGAAATTTGGTACATTGTGCTAGTATATGGCCCTGAACAAGCATGCCTAACTAGGTCCATATCGGTCTATAGTTATATATAGCCCTCAGATAAGTCGATCCCCAATCACACAAAAATTGGTCCATATCAAATTCATAATACTATATAGGCCCCATATAAGAAATTTTAGGACACCACAACGCAAGTAATTCGATAGGGAGCCGCCGTGGTGCAATGGTTAGCATGCATACACAAGGACGTGGGTTCGATTCCTGCTTCGACCGAACACCAAAAAGTTTTTCAGCGGTGGATTATCCCACCTCAGTAATGCTGGTGACATTTCTGAGGGTTTCAAAGCTTCTCTAAGTGGTTTCACTGCAATGTGGAACGCCGTTCGGACTCGGCTATAAAAAGGAGGTCCTTTGTCATTGAGATTAACATGGAATCGGGCAGCACTCAGTGATAAGAGAGAAGTTCACCAATGGGGTATCACAATGAACTGAATAGTCTAAGTGAGCCTGATACATCGGGCTGCCACCTAACCTAACCTAACGTAAGTAATTCGATTGTGGATGACAGTCTTTCGTAGAAGTTTCTACGCAATCCATGATGGAGGGTACATAAGATTCGGCTTAGCCGAACTTACGGCCGTATATACTTGTTTTTTATTAGTGTAGGGATGACATAGGACTGTGCAGAGCCCAGAGCCCAATATTTCGAACGGAGATTTTTGAGAATGGTCATTCTAGCATGGCGATGTTGAAAAATGTACGAAGCGTAAAAAGAACAAACCATCAAAGCAAAGAGGAAGTTTTCCCTGAGGAGAGCGGCGAATGCAGTGGCAACTTCCGATCATGACCATTGAGTAGCGTTTCTGATGCTAGAAAGTCTTGGGCGAGTAGGTTAGTTTAGGTTCATATGGCAGCCCGATAAATTCGCTTTCGCCTTATATAAAATGCAGAAGGCTCGCACAAGAGGTGTTTAATTGATTCGTTTTCCACCGCATCATGACAGCTCATGCAGTAGTCATTATACTTCACGCCAACCAGGGCTGTGGAGCCGGAGTCGGAGTCTTGGAGTCGGAGCCTGAAGATTTTGCTGGAGTCGGAGTCGGAGTCGTAAAAATTTTGCTCGACTCCGACTACGGCTAAACCCAATTTTTAAAACACTTCACATTTTTGTAACTAAGCAAGTTTTTACGCAAATTAGTTTCCATTGCGTTATTCAGTCGATCAATGTACAGCATGATTGTAAATGAAAATTTTCAATTACGGCTATCTTTTTATGTTTCCTAGAATGTTAGACTAGCAGATGGGCTGGATCGACCCATATTAATGTCGATATCAATTTATTTGAAATATTTCGAACAATCGAAATTATTTTTTTTTTATTTTATTTTAAGGCCATATACATATGTGGAATATTGACAGAAAATTTTTTCAAAGTTGTTTTTTATAGAAAATTTTGTCAAAATGTTATTTCTATAAAAAGTTTTGTCAAAATTTTATTTCTATAGCAAATTTTGTCAAAATGTTATTTCTATAAAAAATTTCTTCAAAATTTTATTACTATAGAAATATGTTTTTCTATAGAAAATGTAGTCAAAATTTTATTTCTATAGAAAATTGAGTCAAAATTTTGTTTCTATAGAATATTTTGCAAAATTTTATTTCTAACGTAAAGAAAATGTTGCAAAATTTTGTTTATTACACAAAAGTTTTTTCAAAATTTTATTTCTATTGATAATTTTATTTCTATAAAAATGTAAGTCAAAATTTTATTTCTAAAGAAAATTTTGCCAAAAATTTTATAGTAATAGATTTTTTTATTAGAAAATTTGGTGAAAATTTTATTTCTATAGAAAATTTTGTCAAATTTTTATTTCTATAGAAAATGTAGTCAAAATTTTGTTTCTGTAGAATATTTTGCAGAATTTTATTTACTACACAAAAATTTTTCGAAAATTATTTTTTTATTGATAATTTTTTCAAAATTTTATTTCTCTAAGAAAAAATTTTCAAATTTTATTTCTATAGCAAATTTTCTCAAAATTTTTTTTCTTACTGATGCTCACTGATACTCACTGCTATAAAAAATGTATTCAAAATTTTATTACTATAGAAATATTTTTTTCTATATAAAATTTAGTCAAAATTTTATTTCTATAGAAAATTTAGTTAAAATTTTGTTTCTATAGAATATTTTGCAAAATTTTATTTCTATAGAAAATTTTGTTTGCTACACTATTTTTTTTAATTGTATTTCTATTGATAATTTTTTCAAACTTTTATTTCTATAAAAAATTTTGCCAAATTTTATTTCTATAAAAATTTTATTCAAAATTGTGTTTCTATATATTTGGTCAACATTTGATTTCTATAGAAAATTTTGCCAAAATTTTATTTCTATAGAAAATTTAGTCAAAGTTTTGTATCTGTAGAAAATTTTGCAAAATTTGATTTCTATATAAAAATGAATAGTGAAAAAATGAATGCAAAATGTTATTTACTAGACAAAATTTTTTCCAAAATTGTATGCTCACTGATACTCACTGCTAAGTCGAAAACTTGTAGAAATGACTCAAATTTTCAAATTTTTCAATGAATGAATCATAAATGCATTTTTGCGAATTTGTCTAAACAATTATAAATATTTCCCAAATATTGCCCGTGATTTTGTAGAAGTCTGATTTGAGATATTATGATATGATATTATAATCGGCCCGCCCGACTTTAGACTTTCTTTGCATTTCTATTTTTTGTTAAAATTGTGTTACGTCCTATAACATTTAAATTTTAAGTACATAGATTTTGTAGAAGTATATACAATTTTGTCTAAATCGATTCAAATTCATGCATATGGGAATATAAACCTCTATATAGCTCGCAACAAATTTAAAGGATTTGAGATAGTATCAATAATTTTGGTCCACAAATACATATACTGTTGGTATCTTCTCATATTATGATGGGTATTTATATCACTATTTTATTTATTAAACATTGCCCTAAATTTGAAATATAGAGTTCAATTGGCATCTAATGACCTATTTTGCACACATAAATAAATACGATACTTTATATCGATCCACTTACGGTACCCCCACAATAGAACTACAAATTAGTGGTATTAAAACGAGATTTAGTTATATTACCCGGAGTCGACTCCGGAGTCGGAGTCGAGCTGATGAAAAATGCTGGAGTCGGAGTCGAGCAAAATTGGCTCGACTCCACAGCCCTAACGCCAACAGTGTTTGCAAACTCGCCTATCTTAAAGCGATCCGTTATTGCAGCTATCTGGAGAGATATCTGACGTCTTGAGAACATATGAGGTCATATTTGCTAGGTGTCGTTGAACCCTCGCAATTTTCCTATTCGCCATCATAACCAAAGATAATAAAAGAGGAAGATGGGAGATTGGCTACTGAGCACATTAAACCATTTACCACATTAGTTTAATACTCAAACCAAACGCGTATACGACAAGTATTGACATAGCATTAAAATGCAAATAAAAATAAATTAATAGCACGAAATAAATTTCCATAAAGGGGAAAATGTAATTTTTGTTTGTTACCTAAAATTTTACATTGCTTCATTAAGAAAATAACATTTTTCATTTAAAACACAAAAACGAAAAACAACTAAAAGATTACAAACATGTATTAAACTAATCTGGTAAATGCAACATTTGGTATGACGCAAGCCAATTTCCTATCTTCCTCAAATCTATAATCTTTGATCATAACAGCCTTCATCCGCTTCGCAGTTCCCTGGTATCTTCCTGTGGCCAGGGAACTACATTAAGTGAAAATTCTACTGCCCAGCCATCTCGTTGAGAGATTTGCGGCAGTCTATGGCCGTTTTCGAGTTATTGCTAATATTTCAGCCTGAAAAATATTATAGTGATTAGACAATCTTTTCGATATTTTAAGTTTCAGGTGTACTTCGAAATTCACTTGTCCATCCAATTTGAAATTTGACTTATAAATCCACAATTTAATCTATATATTTTCAAGCAACTCTACAAGTATACGACGGGGGATTTTCTTAGAAAACTGTTACATTTTATCCATAGTGGTGGGTACTTAAGACTTTCACCCGCAAATTGGGTCATAATACTATTAATTATTAATTTATTTTTAAGAGAAATGGACCTCAATCAAGCAATTAGAGAATGCATCGCAGTTTCAGTGGTGCTATTATCGCTAATGCGTGTTACTAGGTGGAAAACAAAATTTTAAAACTGAAATAAGTGAATTCACTATATTTAATAACCATCTTAACCACCATAATTTGTCACCACAAAGCATTTTGCGTGACGTTCTTTATTTATTATTCATTATTTTTTATTATTGTAGTTTCTGCATTTGTCAATTGTATTGTGTTTTCTTATTGTTACTACCTTCCTCACACTTCACCCCTAGGCAGATTTAGTACACAACATGTTCGAAATTCATCGTTTGTTTATCTTGTCGTAGTTCGTAGAACTCAGCGGAATGCGCATGGCAGCAAGTAAGAACTACTTTGTCATTACATTGGCTGTTAAGGAGAGCTTGACCGAGACAGAGAGAGAGCTATGTAGTTACAAACCTGTGGTAGTATTTTAACATGGTCTGTTAATAGAATCTGTTGTAAAATGTTATAATCAAAAATGAAATGAGAATGTAAACAATATAGGCACATACTATATAGTGGCAGAGAAGCAAGTGAGAGACGTGGGAGGGAAGACACGAAATAGTGAGAATCAAAGTGGAACCGAGAGAATTAAGAACTTGGCATGTGACATGCAACAAATTGCAAAATAGCGCCACTTGCCCCAAGGCATTTTGTAGATACATTTCAGATTACATGTAATTACCATGTACCATACATACAAATGTACAAACCTAACATATATATACATGCAAATGTTTATATATACATAGATAAATAGCTGTAGCTATATTGTGTTCTTGGGAAATCTTTGTGTACATGGTCATGTAAAAGTTAATTATTATAATTATGGTTTATTGTTTTGTATTCATAAATAAAGCTGTATCGTTTTGTTTTTTATTAATATTACGAAAAAAGAAAAGCTATTTTTCATTGGTAGTTAACAAAGAAGGTAGTTTACACCATGTGTTACCAAATTCGCACTGGTACATCTCATCAACTAGAAATGACCGTTATATTATATTTGATTTAATGATAACAACATTTTCTATTGAAATAAAATTTTGGTAAAATTTTCTATAGAAATAAAATTTTGATAAAATTTTCTATACAAATAACATTTTGGCAAAATTTTCCATAGAAACAAAATGTAGGCAAAATTTGCTATAAAAATAAAATTTTGGCAAATTTGACGAATCTTCTATAGAAATAAAATTTTGGCAAAATTTTCTATAGAAATAGAATTTTGGCAAAATTTTCAATAGAAATAAAAATTTGGCAAAATTTTCTATAGAATAAAATTTTGACAAAATTTTCTGTAGACATAACATTTTGGCAAAATTGGCTATGGAAATAAAATTTTGACAAAATTTTCTACAGAAATAAAATTTTGACAAAATTTTCTATAGAAAACAATTTTTGGCAAAATTTACTATAAAAAAATTGGCAGAATTTTCTATAGACATACAATTTTGACACAATTTTCTACAGAAATAAAATTTTGCAAAAATTTCCTATAGAAATAAAATTTTGGCAAAATTTTCTATGGAAATAAAATTTTGGCAAAATTTTCTATGGAAATAAAATTTTGACAAAATTTTCTATAGAAAAAAATGTTTGCAAAATTTTTTATAGAAAACAAATTTTGGCATAATTTTCTATAGAAATAAAATTTTGGCAAAATTTTCTATAGAAATAAAATTTTGGCAAACTTTTCAATAGATATAAAATTTTGGCAAAATTTTCCATAGAAATAAAATTTTGACAACATTTTCTATAGAAAAAAATGTTTGCAAAATTTTTTATAGAAAACAAATTTTGGCAAAACTTACTATAAAAAAAATTGGCAAAATTTTCTATAGTCATAAATTTTGACACAATTATCTATAGAAATAAACTTTTGCAAAAATTTCCTATAGAAATAAAATTTTTACAAAATTTCTTATACAAATAAAATTTTAGCAAAATTTTCTATATATATAAAATTTTGGCAAATGTTCTGTAGAAATAAAATGTTGGCAAAATTTTCTATAGAAATAAAATTTTGGCAAATTTTCCTATAAAATAAAGTTTTGGCAAAATTTCCTATAAAAATAAAATTTTGAAAAAATTTTCTATAGAAATAAAATTTTGTGAAAATTTTCTATAGAAATAAAATTTTGGCAAAATTTTCTACAGAAACATAATTTTGGAAAAATTTTCTATAGAAATAAAATTTTGGCAAACTTTTCTATAGAAATAAAATTTTGGCAAATTTTTCCATAGAAATAAAATTTTGACAAAATTTTCCATAGAAATAAAATTTTACAAAAATTCTTATAGAAATACAATTTAGCAAAAATTTCTATAGAAATAAAATGTTGGCAAATGTTCTATAGAAAAAAAATGTTGGCAAAATTTTGTATAGAAATAAAATTTTGGCAAATTTTCCTATAAGAATAAAATTTTGAACAAATTTTCTATAGAAGTAAAAGTTTGCGAAAATTTTCTATAGGAATAAAAATTTGGCAAATTTTCTACTGAAGTATAATTTTGAAAAAATTTTCTATAGAAATATATTTTTGAAAAATTTTTTATAGAAATAAAATTTTGGCAAATTTTTCTATAGAAATAAAATTTTGGCAAATTTTTCTATAGAAAAAAAAAAATATATTGGAAAATTTTTCTATACAAATAAAATTTGACAAGATTTTCTATAAAAATAAAATTTTCTATAGAAATAGCATTTCGGCCATCAGCAGAAATTTTGATAATATGTTCTGTAGATATCAAATTTTGGCCAAATTATCTATAGACGTAAAATTTTGGAAATATTTTGTATATTATTTTCCTTAGGCATTAGTGAGACCGGCATACATTCAATATTGGACGAACATTTAATTAACAAAAAACTATTTCGCGTTGGATCTCACACAATTTTTCAATCGTTCAAAAAAAAGTTTGTGTCGCATGACCGAGAGAAATGCTCCAAAAATACGATTGCGGTGCTTCGAAACACGTCTATCACATCGTGACACACTGAAGAAAAGCATGCCCAGTGCCAAAGATTTTGTCTTTATACTAATGATTTTGGTATCGATTCCGAACCAAGGAAGCGGAGAATTGAAGTAAGGAAATTCCCTTTAAAATTTGAGCTTTGCGTACTTGATTCTAGAAACATATTTTAAATTTCTTAGTTTTTCTAGGCATTGTTCAATACAGGTTATGAATCGTGTATTTATGTGTATGAGCTGGAAAGTAAACAGTAGTCTACTGTTCGATGCTTTCAGAATGTATGTTTCGGCGATACCTCAATCAGATTATTAATATTTGTTTTTGCTCTCTAATCCCAAAATATAAAAGGCAACTCTCGTACCATATTTAGGCATCGCATTGCACTGGATTAATTGAGAGTAGAGTCCACATCCACGTTAAAAGAGATATCCACTTTGGCTTTCGATTTCTAGAAAATTATCCCATTTCCATTAAAAAAAATCTTCTATCGCCAACAGTGATTTGACGTCAAACCGTATATCACTCTGCTGATCCACAGACTATAATACCAAAATGCCAAAAAGAATACAGTAACAACCTCAAAAATTCAATTTCATTTTATGTCACAAAGTCCATCACCATAATCAACCACTGGCTGTTGTGATTGTTGTCCTTTGGTGTTGGCAAAACCGTAAGCATGCTATGATGATAACGATCATCGTCATTGCCATCGTCATCATGAGTTAAAGTCCTAAAACTGGCGTTCATGAGGGCGTATGAATGACGATTTCCGTGAAAAACACTACCAGCGTGTCGGATTATTTACTTGTTTTCACAGTATATCTGCGTGTGTTCGTATGTGTGCGTGGGTGAGTATTGTTGGCACACGTTTGTGTGTGTGTGTATGAGCTTTTGGAGCATCTGGAAAATGGCAAATATGTGTTACCGGAACCTTATTGCACTATGATGAACGAAAAGGGGTGTATACAGCAGGAAGGATATTCATTTTCCTTTTCCATGCCTTCAGCATTGAAATGTTTCCCACGGAATGCCCTTACCTATAGTTCTACGAATGCTCTGCCGTGACAACTTTACGAAAGTAAACGGTTTCATGACGGAAATGTATTCCAACTAAACCCCGAGCAATTGTTTACAAACGCACGCACCTAGCCAGCCAAACAGCCATAACATCCTTGCATACAACCAGCGTCATAGATTACGTTCATTTTCTCCTACAGGACATTCGTGAATATGTGCACATGTGTGCAGAGCAATGTCGTGTATGAATTGGTGAGAATATTTACACGAATACTGTTCTTTTTTCTAGTGTTTGTATATTTACGCTTTGCCAAAAGGCCACAAAGATCGCATTTATTCCGACAACACAACTAAATGTAACACTTCTTCCAGTGTTTGCCATTTTTTATTCGCGTTTAATTTGTTTAAATTTGCATTGGTTTTGTAGGCGAGTGTGTGTCTGTGTTGATCAATTGTGTAGAATATTTGAGGAATGCGGAACGTTTTAGGGGTAACCAAAAGTAAAACTAAATAGCATACTTCATGTGATACAATCAGCCACAAATATACACGGACGAAAAATACATTTATTCATATGTTTGGGTGTAAAAATAGTATCTTTGAACAATGCAGACAATATTTTGTTTGGACCAATCCTGAAAATGTGTTTGGGGTATATGTTACAGAAGCGATTTTTTTGAGGGTGTATGTTAGTTGGGCGAATTACTACCTCAGATGAAAGGATGCTATTTATTTATATTCCTTTCTTAGGTTTTCTCCAAATTTACTAAATTTTAATCATAGGATTTTCGTTTAGTACTTGATACCTAGAAAAAGAAAGGATAATAACACAAGAAAAGATGCGAAAATTTAAGACCAGCACTCAGTGATGAGAGAGAAGTACACCAATGTGGTATCACAATGGACTGAATAGTCTACGTGAGCCTGATACATCGGGCTGTCACCTAACCTAACCTAAGACCAGATTTGATCAAAATCTACAGTGGTAGAAAATTTGCAAATTGAGCAAAATGATCGGTTCTACTTGCCAAAAAAATTACACCTTCGATTGGTGATCAGAGCTGAAGCTCCGTTGATGGTAATGGTATGGGCTGAGGTAAACGCCGATTATGGCTTCCCGTTCAACATAAATGCCGAATATTATCGGGAAAATGTTTGAAAGACAATATTGAAGCCCTGGACAGACAAAAGTTTCAGTCGCAGGCAAATGGACATTCCAATAGGACTAGGCATCATCGCACTCATCACGCACCAACCAACAATAGCTTAATAAGGTTGTTCGTCGCTTCATTTCTATCGTTGGACTTTTGCGCCTGGGGAATTTTGGAGACTAATAACAGGTTGGCTGATAAGTCCCCGGTCTGACACATAGATGGCGTCGCTAATATTAAATGCATATTATTTTTATATAGTACCAATCTTCAAATGATTCGTGTCAAAATTTGACGTCTGTAAGTCAATTAGTTTGTGAGATAGAGCGTCTTTTGTGAAGCAACTTTTTTTATTGTGAAAAAATTGAAAAAAAGGAATTTCGTGTTTTGATAAAATACTGTTTTCTGAAGGGAAAAAATACGGTGGAAGCAAAAACTTGCCTTGATAATGAGTTTCCGGACTCTGCCCCAGGGAAATCAACAATAATTGGTATGCAAAATCCAAGCGTGGTGAAATGAGCACGGAGGACGATGAATGCAGTGGACGCCCGAAAGAGGTGGTTACCGACGAAAACATCAAAAAAAAAAAAATCCACAAAATGATTTTGAATGACCGTAAAATGAAGTTGACCGAGATAGCAGAGGCCTTAAAAAGATATCAAAGGAACGTGTTGGTCATATCATTCATCAATATTTGGATATGCGGAAGCTCTGTGCAAAATGGGTGCCGCGCGAGCTCACATTTGACCAAAAACAACAACGTGTTGATGATTCTGAGCGGTGTTTGCAGCTGTTAACTCGTAATACATCCGAGTTTTTCCGTCGATATGTGACAATGGATGAAACATAGCTCCATCACTACACTCCTGAGTCCAATCGACTGTCGGCTGAGTGCACAGCGACCGGTGAACCATGGTGAAGCGTGGAAAGACTCAAAAGTCCGCTGGCAAAGTAATGGCCTCTGTTTTTTGGGATGCGCATGGAATAATTTTTATCGATTATCTTGAGAAGGGAAAAACCATCAACAGTGACTATTATATGGCGTTATTGGAGCGTTTAAAGGTCGAAATCGCGGCAAATCGGCCCCATATGAAGAAGAAAAAAGTGTTGTTCCATCAAGACAACGCACCATGCCACAAGTCATTGAGAACGATGGCAAAAATTCATGAATTTGGCTTCAAATTGCTTCCAGATCGTATTCTCCAGATCTGGCCCCCAGCGACTTTTTCTTGTTCTCAGACCTCAAAAGGATACTCGCAGGGAAAAAAATTGGCGGCAATGAAGAGGTGATCGCCGAAACTGAGGCCCATTTTTAGGCAAAACCGAAGGAGTACTACCAAAATGGTATCAAAAAATTGGAAGGTCGTTATAATCGTTGTATCGCTCTTGAAGGGAACTATGTTGAATAATAAAAACGAATTTTGACAAAAAATGTGTTTTTCTTTGTTAGACCGGAGATTTATCAGCCAACCTGTTAGCTTAAGGAGGCGCTTCGATGAGGATTTTCCGCAGAGCCACTTCGGTGCAGCGTGTGATGTCTTCGTCGGCCATTTGAACGCCATAATACGTGCCAATTCGAACAAATCTAAACTGATTCTAAAAGTTTATGTTATTTCCCATATTTTTGGGTTTTGAACAATAAATTAAAAAAAAAAATGAAAAAATTGAATGCTTTACCTTGTTGCATTACGTAGCACCTCTCTTTAGGCTAAGACTTCATTTGAGGATTTTGCATCTTTGGTTTATTACACTGAAAAAAAAAATATTTACGTGATATTAAAGATTATGCAACCTAAATATTAGGATGCGAAATTTACAAAATATTAAGGAGAAATTTAAAATAATGAAATTTTAATTAAAATAAAGTTGATAATCTTTGCTTCAATGTTTTTTTTTTTTCATTAAATTTAGAACTCAAATTTGTAAATTTGCGTGCCTCCGTTAAAGTCACATGTCTTTGAGTAAGGCTAATTTTCCTTAAAGTAAAGAAACTCATTTTTGATTTAGAGAAATTGTCCTTAAATTAACTGAAACATTGAAACTTTAGATTTAAGATAAAAACGCTTTAAATATAGGCTAAGACTTATTTTGAGGATTTAGCGTCTTTGGTTTAAAGTTTTTTTAGAATTAAGAAAAAAATTTTTACTTTGAAGTATCCATTATAATATGGATTTTTAAACTGGCATTTGTTTGTACGTGAGTACCTTTATTAATAAACCGCGAAAAGAGAATGCAAATTTTATAAATGAAATTTTAATTTTATGGGTTCTAGATTTAAAGCCAGATGGGTCGCTAAAATATTTCTTTATTTGAAAGAAGCCGCATCTTTGGCTCGGAATCAATACCAAAATCGTTAAGGGAAAGTCAAAATCTTTGGATCCAAGTAAACTTTTTTTTTTTTGAGTGTAAAAAATGCTTTTTACATTTTCTGTACCTTTTATGATATATGGGAGCCAACGTGGTGCAATGGTTAGCATGCCCGCCTTGCATACACAAGGTCGTGGGTTCGATTCCTGCTTCGATCGAACACCAACAAAGTTTTTCAGCGGTGGATTATCCCACCTCAGTAATAGTGGTGACATTTCTGAGGGTTTCAAAACTTCTCTAAGTGGTTTCACTGCAATGTGGAACGCCGTTCGGACTCGGCTATAAAAAGGAGGTCCCTTGTCATTGAGCTTAACATGGAATCGTGCAGCACTTAATGATAAGAGAGAAGTTCACCAATGTGGTATCACAATGGACTGAATAGTCTAAGTCGGGCTGCCACCTAACCTAACCGTATGATATATGGCAAACATAGAATGAAACTTCGACAAATGGTCACAGAATCAATACCAAAATCTTTTATGGAGGCTCAAATTCATTGAATTCAACTACACTCTTTTGAGTATTTTTGAGTGTAATTTTCGAGTCAAAGACCTCCCAATTCTTCATTCAATTCATTTTTATACCCTCCACCATAGGATGGGGGTATATTAACTTTGTCATTCCGTTTGTAACACATCGAAATATTGCTCTAAGACCCCATAAAGCATATATATTCTGGGTCGTGGTGGAATTCTGAGACGATCTGAGCATGTCCGTCCGTCTGTTGAAATCACGCTAACTTCCGAACGAAACAAGGTATCGACTTGAAACTTGGCACAAGTAGTTGTTATTGATGTAGGTCGGATGGTATTGTAAATGGGCCATATCGGTATACTTTTACGTATAGCCCCCATATAAACGGACCCCCAAATTTGGCTTGCGATTGCTCTAAGAGAAGCAAATTTCATCCGATCCGGCTGAAATTTGGTACATGGTGTTAGTATATGGTCTCTAACAACCATGCAAAAATTGGTCCATATCGGTCCATAATTACATATAGCCCCCATATAAACCGATCCCCCGATTTGGCTTGCGAAGCCTCTAAGAGAACAAAGTTTCATCCGATCCGACTGAAATTTGGTACAGGGTGTTAGCATTTTGTCTCTTACAACCATGCCAAAAGTGGTCCATAATTATATATAGCCCCCATATAAGATTTGACTTCCGGAGCCTCTTAGAAGAGCAAAATTCATCCGATCCGGTTGAAATTTGGTACGTGGTGTAAGTATATGGTCTCTAACAACCATGTAAGAATTGGTCCATATCGGTCCATAATTATATGTAGCCCCCATATAAACCGTTCCCCAGATTTGATCTCTGGAGCCTCTTGGAGGAGCAAAATTCATCCGATCCGGTTGAAATTTGCAACGTGGTGTTAGTATAAGGCCGCTTATAACCATGCCATAATTGGTCCATATCGGTCTATAGTTATATGTAGCCGATCCCCAATCACACAAAAATTGGTCCATATCGGTTCATAATCATGGTTGCCACCCGAGCCGAAAAATAATCTAGCAAAATTTTATTTTGTCAAAATTTTATTTCTATAGAAACTTTAAACTTAATTATAAACGTATTTAATCGGCCTTTTTTAGTTTAATATATACCACGTATGGACTATGTGTTATATATTACGGTGTAAGGAAGTTTTAAGATACCTTGCCATCGGCAAGTGTTGCCGCAACCCAAGTAATTCGATTGTGGATGATAGCCTTTAGTAGAAGTTCCTACGCAATCCATGGTGGAGGGTACATAAGATTCGGCCTGGCCGAACTTACGGCCGTATATACTTGTTTTTTTTTTCAATTTCGTATTGATGGTCGTAGTTTTCGTCATATGTGAAATATCCTGCTTTCTAACTATTAATAATAGCAAGTAATGATACTCCTGATTCCCATTTTCTTCATCCAAATTGAGTCTTTTAACCCATTACCGCCCTTTGTTCCCATATGAAGATACCTGTTTAAAGTCAAACAACTATGAACTATGAACCCGTTATTTTTGTAATTTTAAATACACGTACGACAACTTTATACTGCATTTGATCTATAAATAAAGACACTTGGTCGCATTTGATAAACAAGTGCGCTAATATTCTTGTTATTATTCGGATAATTTTCGTAAAATACTTTCAATAGTATTATCTAAAATCTATAATTTTTCGCATATAATATGTCGATTGTGTGTTTTTATATTTTAAGTTTAAAATTGTACTACAAGGTAATGGAGATTTTTGGATAATTTCCTACGTAATCTGCCCAATGTCCCCACATGGGGACATCCTTTTTTCTAAAAAGTGACAGTTTTTTTTTATTTAGTTGTTACTGAGTAAATAAAAGCCATAAAATCAATTATTCTCCGGCAGTTTCATTTTGGTCGTTAATGGGTTAAGAATTCTCTATCAAAAAACAAACAAAAAAAAAAAAACATTACTCTTCCGTCCATTGTGATTTTTGATTCTTTTATTTCTACGAATATAACAACATGAATTGTGTTAAATTTCCAAAGCAAATATTTCAATATTAGCTTTTCAATAGATTATCCAACACGTCCGAATATTGTTTTCGTTCGTATCGATAAAAATCACATTCACATGTAATCTCTTTTTTTTGCCCCAGGATTATTCGATGCCATTTGATTTATTTGAAAAGTTTTTGGGCAAAGTGATTGCTAATGTTTTCGTTTTTTTAAACAAACTTTAAATTTCAATTTCATTGGGAACTATGAAAGACTCATTCTAACAAACTTTTATTAGCCGGAAGGGGTATTGCGAACAAAAATTGATACGATTAAAAGTTTAAAGCTAACACCAAAAAAAAAGGTGATTTTATTGTATGAACTAAATTGGAAATGGAAGAGATGGTATTTAGATATTTAAACGGAATAATCATTGTGAAATTATTGTGGGGTGTGATGCTCATCATAAAGCAATAATCGAAAAATGGAGTCACACAGTTGCCATTCTACCAACCAAAAATGGAAGATTTTTTTTACTGTTTGGTAGTCCTTGAAGTTTTGGTAGATTTTACAAAATACTCTTCTCCAACTAAGAGATACTTCGCAAATTTTCTATAGAAATAAAATTTTGGCAAACTTTTCTAGAGAAACAAAATTTTGGCAAACTTTTCGATAGAAATAAAATGTTGACAGAATTTTCAATAGAAATAAAATTTTGACAAACTTTTCTAAAGAAACAAAATTTTGGCAAATTTTTCTATAGAAATAAAATTTTGACACAATTTTCTACAGAAATAAAATTTTAACAAAATTTGCTATATCAATAAAATTTTGACAAAATTTTCTATAGAAATAACATTTTGACAAAATTTTCTATAGAAATAAAGTCACTTGCCGGCAGTACTTGGGGTGCGGACAAAGAAACCTTGCTAACTACTTATAAGGCAATTGGCCGGTCAGTGGTAAACTATGCAGCGCCAGTGTGGACACCACAGACCAGTGATACGCAGTGAAATAACATACAAACCTGCCAGAACGCTGCTCTTAGAACTGCGACTGGGTGTCTCCGCAGCACACCCCTGGATCACCTTTATGTGGAGACAAAGATCATCCCTGTGCGAAGACACAACTACGTGTTGTCAAAGCAGTATCTCCTGGGTTGTTATCGCAGTAATCATCCAAACCACCATCTTATGGATACACAACCACCACCCAGGAACGTAAGGGTTGATATACATAATCTAGAGCGCGAGATCCAGCGCTATAAAAGAGAGCCTCTAGATCAAGCAGCGTACCAGGCAGGTTTGAACAGGATTCATGAGGATACTGTAGCTGAAGCGGTGAGAAGCTACAAGGTTAATCCTGTTCTTGGAGTCCGACCACCGCCCATAGCACCGGAGGAAAGAGACCTCCCACGGCAGACTAGGGTAGTTTTGGCCCAATTAAGATCAGGCAAGTGCAGCCGCCTCAATTCCTACTTATCGGTGATTGATAGCAGCGTAGCTGACGTTTGTCCAATTTGCAACCAAGGGCCACACGACACGCGTCATCTTTTCTCTTGGCCAGCCAAACCAACCCGACTTACCACCAGATCACTCTGGACACACCCCACCTTAGTCGCAGAGTTCCTTGATCTGCCAACAAGCTGATGTACCAAGCGTATAACATGAAATGGATGAGATCACAATAAACTGTTACAACAACATAGAAATAACATTTTGACAAAATTTTCTATAAAAATAAAATTTTTTATAGAAATAAAAAACTTGACAAAATATTTTTATAGGAATACAATTTTAACAAATTTTTATATAGAAATAAAATTTTTATAGAAATAAAAATTTATTCTGATAATTGGTTGATAGTTTTGCTGCAAGTAGAGGATGCTGATGAGGAATGTGGTAATTCCGAAACGTGCGTCCATCCAACCATCTTGCAGTCTATAGGGCTTTGCCCAAATAAATTTGACAAACATTCTTTTCCTCTGTTGGATAAGCTACACAATTTTGGCAAAATGTTCTATAGAAATAAAATTTTGACAAAATTTTCTGTAGAACTAAATTTTTGACAAACTTTTCTATAGAAATAAAATTTTGACATAATTTTCTATAGAAATAAAATTTTGACACAATTTTCTATAGAAATACAATTTTAACAAAATTTGCTATAGAAATAAAATTTTGACAAAATTTTCTATAAAAATAAATTTTTTATAGAAATAAAAAATTTGACAAAATATTTTTATAGAAACAAAATTGTGACAAAATTTTCTATAGAAATAAAATTTTGACAAAATTTTTATATAAAAATAAAATTTTAACAAAATTTGATATAGAAATAAAATTTTGACAAAATTTTCTATAGAAATAAAAAATTTTACAAAAATTATTATAGAAACAAAATTTTGACAAAATATTTATATAAAAATAAAATTTTAACAAAATTTGCTATAGAAATAAAATTTTGACAAAATTTTTATAGAAATACATTTTTTATGGAAATAAAAAATTTTATAAAAATGTTTATAGAAATAACATTTTTACAAAATTTTCTATAGAAACAAAATTTTCTATGTTAATAAAATTTTGACAAAATTTTCTATAGAAATAAAATTTTGACAAAATTTTCTGTAGAACTAAAATTTTGACAAACTTTTCTATAGAAATAAAATTTTGGCAGAATTTTCTATAAAAATAAAATTTTTTGACACAATTTTGTATAGAAATAAAATTTTAACAAACTTTGCTATTGAAATAAAATTTTGATAAAATCTTCTATAAAAATAAAGTGTTGACAAAATTTTCTATAGAAATAAAATTTTAACAAAATTTGCTATAGGAATAAAATTTTAACAAAATTTGCTATAGAAATAAAGTTATGACAAATTTAGAAATAAAATTTTGACAAAATTTTCTGTAGAACTAAAATTTTGACAAACTTTTCTATAGAAATAAAATTTTGGCAGAATTTTCTATAAAAATAAAATTTTTTGACACAATTTTGTATAGAAATAAAATTTTAACAAACTTTGCTATTGAAATAAAATTTTGATAAAATCTTCTATAAAAATAAAGTGTTGACAAAATTTTCTATAGAAATAAAATTTTAACAAAATTTGCTATAGGAATAAAATTTTAACAAAATTTGCTATAGAAATAAAGTTATGACAAATTTTTCTATAGAAATAAAATTTTAATAACATTTTCTATAAGAATAAAGTGTTGACAAAATTTTCTATAAAACTAAAGTGTTGACAACATTTTCTACAAAAATGAAATTTTGACAAAATTTTCTGTATAAATAATATTTTGAAAAATTTTTCTGTAGAAATAATATTTTGACAAACTTTTCTATAGAAATAAAATTTTGACATAATTTTCTATAGAAATAAAATTTTGGCACAATTTTCTATAGATATGAAATTTTAACAAAATTTGCTATAGAAATAAAATTTTGACAAAATTTGCTATAAACATAAAAATGTTTATAGAAATAAATTTGACAAAATATTTTTATAGAAACAAAATTTTCGATAGGAATAAAATTTTGACAAAATGTTTATATAAAAATAAAATTTTAACAAAATTTGCTATAGAAATAAAATTTTGACAAAATTTTCTTAGAAATAAAAAATTTTACAAAAATTTTTATAGAATTAAAATGTTGACAAAATTTTCTATAGAAATAAAATTTTGACAAAATATTTATATAAAACTAAAATTTTAGCAAAATTTGCTATAGAAATAAAATTTTTTATAGAAATAAAAAATTTTACAAAAATGGCAAAATTTTCTATGTTATTAAAATTTTGACAAAATTTTCTATAGAAATAAAATTTTGACAAAATTTTCTGTAGAACTAAAATTTTGACAAACTTTTGTATAGAAATAAAATTTTGACAAAATTTTCTATAGAAATAAAATTTTGACACAATTTTCTATAGAAATAAAATTTTAACAAAATTTGCTATAGAAATAAAATTTTTTATAGAAATAAAAAAATTGACAAAATATTTTTATAGAAATAAAATTGTGACAAAATTTTTATATAAAAATAAAATTTTAACAAAATTTGCTATTGAAATAAAGTTTTGACAAAATTTTCTATAGAAATAAATTTTTTTATAGAAATTAAAAATTTTACCAAAATTTTTATAGAAATAAAATTTTGACAAAATTTTCTATAGAAACAAAATTTTGGCAAAATTTTCTATGTTAATAAAACTTTGACAATATTTTCTATAGAAATAAAATGTTCATCAAAATTTCTATAAAATAAAGTGTTGACAAAATTTTCTATAGAAATAAAACTTTAACAAAATTTGCTATAGAAATAAAATTATGAAAAATTTTTCTATGGAGATAAAATGTTGACAACATTTTCTATAAGAATAAAGTGTTAACAAATTTTTCTATAAAACTAAAGTGTTGACAAAAGTTTCTACAAAAATGAAATTTTACAACATTTTCTGTATAAATAATATTTTGACAAATTTTTCTGTACACACAAAATTTTTACAAATTTTTCTATATAAATAAAATTTTGACAAATTTTCTGTAGAAATAATATTTTATTGTTGTTTTTGAATTCAGCTTAAAACAATGGATTGAGTAAACTACAAGTGTAGCTTAACCAACAGAGGAAGCAAGCATACTTGCTTGTCAAATTTATTTGGGCAAAGCCCTATAGACTGCAAGATGGTTGGATGTACAGCAGTTTCGGAATTACCACATTCCTCATCAGCATCCTCTACTTGCAGCAAAACTATCAACCAATTATCAGAATAAATTCGGTTAATTCACTGAACCCAAAGTGAACTACACTTGAACCTTCCGAAAAAAGGTTTAATAGTCGGCTACTGCCTAAACAAATTTGCAAGCATATCTCTTTTCCTGTGCCAAACTCAGATCATCGATTTGAATGTATCAATTATCAGAATAAATTCGGTTAATTCACTGAACCCAAAGTGAACTACACTTGAACCTTCCGAAAAAAGGTTTAATAGTCGGCTACTGCCTAAACAAATTTGCAAGCATATCTCTTTTCCTGTGCCAAACTCAGATCATCGATTTGAATGTAGTTGGCTGGGTTTGTTTTTGAGCGTGCTTCCTCTATCTTCATTCGTTTTGTTTGTTATTGTTGGTTTTCTCTTCAATCATTATTGTTGTTTTTGATTTCAGCTTAAATCCATGCATTGACTAAACTACAAGTGTAGCTTAACCAACAGAGGAAAAGTATGCTTGTCAAATTTATTTGGGCAAAGCCCTATAGACTGCATTTTGACAAACTTTTCTGTAGAAATAAAATTTTGATAAAATTTTCTATACACATAAAATTTTGATAAAACGTTCTATAGATATAAAACTTTTTGTATAGGAGATTGTTGAGTACTAGAAATTCCTAATATGCAGCAATGTTAGTACGATGCCAATTAAAATTCAATACCTTCAGCAGAAAAAAAAACATTCTACTCAATTTGAGGTTGACGTATGAGATCTCTTTAACTATCCTAAGGATATTTCCCAGATTTATTGGAGACGACTGTTTAAATATCTTTTCAAATTTTTAATTTTGTCATATTTTTATTTTCTTTCGTTTTTGCAGGGGGATGGGACCGAAAAGGCGTTTATCTGTTGCTGAGCGACAGCAACGTTCAAACGCTGCAACAACTTCGGCGAAAAAACAGCGTCCCGCCACTGGAAGTACCAGTTTGTCCCCAAGTGGTCGTAAACCACCAATAAAGTCTGTCACAACTCCAGTCTCCGGAACTCCTACAAAGAAGGACACTGCAAAGACAGCAGAACCATCAACTTCACCAGCTAAAAAATCGACTAAGGCAGGAGCAAAAGATAAACCAGAGATTACTCCTCAGTCACCAAGCAAAGATAGTGGTACTACAACGGTTGAGGAGAAAAAATCCAAAGAGAAAACAGAGGAGAAAAAGAGCACAACACGAGCTTCGTCAAGAGAAAATGCCAAACGATCTTCCTCGGAAGCTGCTAACGAGAGCGCCAATGCCAAAATAGTGGCTAAAGACTCCGATCAAAAACGAGAATCAAAAGACGAAAATCCAAGTTCAAGTTCCAGCACAACTAGCGATAGCAATAAACCGCAAGATACTAAAAAGGATGGCAAACATAAGGCAATCAGTAAAATGTTGAAAAATCTCGATATCAAAATAAGTGGCTTCGATAATCTACTGCCGAAAGAGCAAAACATACAAGAACTTGGCATGAAGTCATCCATATCGGAGAATGTGAAAACTAAATCTAGGGCAGCAGCAGTGAAGGTAATTGCCACTTTGACTACCCCCAAGCCAGTGAAAAGGCCAAAAGTAACGGATGAAGAGAAGAAGAAGACAGCAGCGAAATCTGGTAACACTCAAACGAAAGAGTTGGCCAAAGAAAAGGAGGAAGAGAAAATCCCAACGGCCCCAGAGACAAGTAAGAAAGTCCAAGTTCAAGAGTCAAAATCGGAAAAACCAAAAGAGAGTTTAGATTCAAATGTCCCCGAAAATAAAGAAGAAGCTGAAAAAATGTCAGATAGTGTGAGTAAAACGGAGGGAGAAATCATGCCTTTGATTGAAACGAAAAAGAAAATTGCTGCTAAAAAAGCAAGAATGGAAAATAATCAAAAACAAAAGAAATCCACTGTGAATAAAAGCAAAGCACAAGATAAACAAGAGGACAAAACAAATGCAGGGGATAATGATACAAAAGATATTAAAACTAAGGATGAGGAAGAAAAGAAGGATATAGGTGAAGATAAGCAGGTCGTCGATCACAAAAACGAACCAGAGATTGAATGCAAGGAGCAGGAGAAAACATCTCCTGAAAATAAAGAAACTCCTTCCAGGAAGAAGTCATCACCAAAACATACAACTACTTCAAAGGCAGAAGAAGCAGAAAAAGAATTAAAGAAAGATGAAATAAAAGAAAAGGAAGAAAATAAAATGGAAGACGAAGCTAATACGGAAAAATCCCCTGAGAGTCAAGAGCCAAAAGAGATCGCTCAAAATTCCCCCAGGAAATCTCCAATTCCCAAAACGTCTTTAGAAGACGATTTGTCCAATGACACAAAGTGCAATAAACTAGAAACAAATATAGAAAAATTGATCGAAGAGAAAGAGAAGGACGAAATACTCAAAGTTACCATTGACTCGAATACTGAAGTTGTACAAATGGAAATTGAAGAAATTCCTATAGAGAAATCACAAGTGGAAACTCTCCAAAACCAAGAGAGTGATATTCGAAACGACCCAAAGGAATCTAAAGAGATATTAGATGCGAATCCTCAAGAAGAATCGAAAAACCTTAGTCCCAAACCTATTCCAGCTAAAATAAAACCAAAAGTTTCCAATATAAATCAAAGATTACAACCCAAGTATAAAGTGAATCCCATAAAAACAAAAACACCCAAGCTAGTGACCAAGAAGACACAGTTCTCGAAAATAATTGTGATGACAAATACCAAGACGGAGTCGAAGGAGGGCGACAAGAATGATATCTATGATTTCAAATCGGGATCAGAGGATGAGGATAATATTAAAATGGAATTGCCAATATTGAAAAATTTAAGAGAATTCTCTGTAATAGAAGAAAAATCGAGTCCCAAGAAGACAACTCCCAAAAAGGACACTACGAAATTCACATCGCTCAAAGAGAAATTAAAGAAATCGGATGAAAATCCCGCAACCTCCAACGAAGGTGAGGGCGATTGTGATGAGGTGGGTGGAAAGGAGTCAATGGAAAAGGATACAATAACTCCTAAGACCACACCCATTAAGCAAAAGAATTCCGAAAATCAAAAGGAAATTTCCAAAGAAGAGATTTCCGATGAAGGCAAAGAGAATTCCAAGAATGATATAGAGACTCCTAACGATGATGTTGTCCTTAAGGAAGAAGAAAAGAAGTCCAATGATGAAGCTAGCGAAGAGGAGGGTGAGAAAAAGAAACAACCTCCAAAAACCAAAAAGGTTACAAAACAAACAAAAAAAGTTCTGGCCTCTAAACTGAAGAATCTCTCTAAGAAAACCATAAAACCCAAGAATCTCAAAGCTACAAAGCCACTCAACCCCAAACTCCCCAAGAAACTTCAACTGAGCAAAGGTTCCAAACCACAAAAAGTGGCTGCAAAATCTTCCTCCTCTGAGAGTAGTGATTCGGAGGATGATAAAAATTTAATAGTCTTCAGTCAGAAGAGACACCGCATGGCTTCTCTCAATGCCTTGGCCAAAGTCCAATGTCTATACGAAAATGAATCACGCACAGCCTATGAATTGGGTCTTTCGAAGGCCACTCTATTACCTCCTAAGATTCGAACTCTGGATAATAGCGATGAGGAGAAAGACAAACGTGATGAATCAAAGCAAAAAGAGAAAGATCTCGACAAAGATAAAGCTAAGGAGACGCCCAGTACTTCGAAGTCGGAAGAGAAACCGGCTAAAGGAAAGAAGGATAAAAAATCCGAAGATCCTTTGAAAATCGAAGATCCTCCAACCAAAGAAGAAACAGAAGAAGAACAACCTGTCGAAGAACCTGTGGGCGAACTCAAAAGAGAGCAACGTAACGATGCTGGAGGTCGAGGTTTTGGCAAATACTGGGAATTCGATAGCGATAGTGAATTAGATGAAATAGAGCAAATGAAAATCAAAAGAAAGAAACTACAAAAGAAATTGCAAGCTAAGAAGGAACGTGAATTGGAAAAGGAACGAGTACAGCAACAAAAGAATAAGGAAAAAGCCGAAGAAAAGACCAAGGAAGATCAACCGATTAAGGTGAAACGGAAATATACCAAAATTAAGAAACCTTTGAAAAAGGTGGTCAAGCTTGCCACTGGCTCCTCTGATGATGAAGCCAATTCGGAATCTTCCGATAAAGAGGACAACGCTGCCGAGAAGGAAAAACCTCAGAAGATTAAAATTCCCGAAGCCAAAAAGCCTCCTAAAAAACGTAAACGTATACTGAAAGAAGAGTTAATAGGTGATTACAAGGGCATATTGGCCCGTAAACGAATGGCTAGTCTGAATGCTAGTGCTATAGTGGCTGCCACTTATGAAGTGGAAAGGCATTTGGATAGAAATCTGGGACATTTGAGTGGTTATGAAACCTATGAAGATGAGCAAAAATCTCCAAGCAAAAAGATCAAGGAGGCCAAGGCTGCCACCAAGGATTCGAAATCAGCAAAAGTGTCGACTTCAACAACAACAGTTTCTGCTGTGACGACGACCACGTCATCGTCTACAGTTACCGCTCCAGTGTCTACAACGTCTCCAAGCAAGACCAGTACAGTTTCATCAACAACTGCTGCAACCACCACCAGCTCAACAGACACGAGTAACACCTCGACCTCCATACCAACATCTGCAATAACAGCAACAGCATCTTCCTCCTCCAATGAAAAGGAAACGAAAGCCACCTCCACTACAACTTCCACTTCTATAACTACTGTTACTATGTCCACTACACCAAAACCCACGGCAATTGTCGAAAATCCCAAGCCCTCAGCACCTCAGACACCCACTAAATGTGAAAAACCCTCCAACATTTGTGAGGAAAGTAACGATTCCAAATATTCCAAAGATACCAAAGAGACAAACACAGACACCACAACCACTACCACATCGAGTTCATCGGGTAGCAGTACCACCACAAGCAGCACAAAAGAGGCCAAAGATTCTAGTCGCCCCACCTCGTCTAGTGTGGTTATTGTCCAAGATACCGATGTTACCATTACCGGAGTCTATGTCAATTCCAGTGCTGGTGCTGGTCAAGAGGCCTATTGCAAAATGCAATATCGTGTTCAATCGAGTGTCACCGAGGAGCGTTTGTTGAGACCAGGTTCTGCAGAGCCACCACCCAAATCCTATACTCCGTTGAGTGCTTTGTCGAGTATGTTGCCGCCGGGTGCCACGACAGGTGGAAGTGAAGGTAAGGAAAATTGTGTGTGTGTAGTTTTAACTATTTTGGAGTTAAATATATCATGGAGGGAGGATTAATGGAAGTTATCTGGTCAGTTTGTCGGGAGAATACAGCTTTTGTATCTGTTGTCAGTACACGGAAAGAAATTGGGATTCCCAAGCATATTTTGCAATATCCGTTTTTTCCATCGGATAGAGAACTAAAAGATCTATCATTCACATATAAATCCGTATGCCCATTTTTTCCATATGGCCACAGAGGTCACATTTCTCTAGAGGAGAAGTGTGTTCACTTTTTTCTAGGCCATATAATGGGGCTATCTATCTTTCACATATAAATCTGGATGTCCATCGATTTTCCATTTGGACACAGTGATAACATTTCTCTAGAGGAGAAGTGCGCCCACTAAATTCGTGAGCGCACACATTTTGCAATATCCGTTTTTACCATCGGATAGAGGATATATCTTTTACATATAAATCTGGATGGCCATCCTTATTCATTTGGCCACAGAGTCCACATTTCTCTATACGAGAAGTGCGTCAACTTTTGGCTAACTAGGCCATCCATTGGGACTATCTATCATAGAGAAATAAATCTGGACGTCCATCTTTTTCCATATGGTCACCGTGGTCATATTTCTCTACACGTGAAGTGTGTCCCCTTTATTCTATGGCCACCGTGGTCACATTTCTCTACAAGTGAAGTGTGTCCCCTTTATTCTAGGCCATATAGTGAGACTATCTATCTTTCATGTATAAATCTGGAAGCCCATACTTTTCCATTTGGCCACAGATGACAGGTTTCTCTAGAGAAGAAGTGCGTCCACACTTTTCTAGGCCATATATTGGGTCCGCCAAACACATTTTGCAATATCCGTTTTTACCATCGGATAGAGGACCTATTCTGGATGCCCATCTTTTTCCATCTGGCCACAGTGGAGTACAGGAGAAGTGCGTCCCCTATATTGCGACTATCTATCTTTCACATATAAATTTGGATGCCAATATTTTCCCTATTGACCACAGAGGTCACATTTCTCTAGAGGAAACGTGTGTCCACTTTTTTCTAGGCCATATATTGGGGTAACAAAACACATTTTGCAATATCTATTCTAGATGCCCATCTTTTTCCATCTGGCCTCAGTGGTCACATTTCTCTAGAGGAGAAGTGCGTCAGATTTTGTCTAGGCCATCTATCTTTCACATATAAACCTATCTAAACCTATCTATCTTTCACATATAAACCTTGATGTCCATATTTGTCCATCTGGCCACAGTGGTAACGATTCTCTAGAGAAGAAGTGCATCATGATTTTTCGTATTAGGCCAATATTTTTTGCAGTGTACAGAGAAACATTCCCATTAATTGAGTACAAATCATTAACCTTCGATGTTCTTTTCCTTCCAGGCACTCCTGTTGTTTCACCACCTCCAACAACGGCAACATCACAAACGACTTCGGCATCTTCTTTGTCCGATACGCTCAATGCTGCCGCGGGTCTTTATAATCCTGCCGATTTGGGGATACATACCGAACAAGGCCCCATAGAGCATCATGGTCCTCCGCCACCATCATATGCTGCAGCGGCAGCAGCAGCAGCGGCTGCCTATCATGCTCATCATATGTCACCACATAGTGGTGGTGTCCATCATCAGCATCAATATGCTCTTCATGCTCATCATCAATATCAGCAGGCGGGTGCTGAACATCATGGCATGCCACCACCCCCACATCACTATGCCAGTGCTGGTCATCCACCGCCACCTTCACACTATGGACCACCACCAGGTCATTGTGAGGCTGGATCACCACCTCCTACATATCGCGCCAGCAGTGGTTATCCTACAAATGCACCTGGGGTTTCGACAGCTGGTGGACCACCAGTGGGCGCACAGCCGCCATTGTCGGCCGGATTGGGTGGTAGCGCTTTCTGTTCCACAAATATACATCATCAACAACAACAGCAGCAACAATCGCAGCAACAACAAGCATCACAACAACAGCCAGGATCTCAGAGTGGAAATAATGAAACAAGTGGTAAGTTCGATGTTTATTGGAAAATGGGCAAAGTGAATGATATTCGTTTTCATCCATAATGGTTTACACGAGAATACAAAGTAAAATATAGGAATCCTCTATATATTCGATGGTGAATAAAATTATAAACTATGGAGTTTGACTAATTATAAGAATTTTTATCCTCCAGGAGACTTAGGAAATCAAAACTGGGGATCGAATTATATATAAATTATATAAATAATTATGAACCACATTTTGCGTGGTACTCTGAAAAGAAAAGTATAATCAGGATACATTTAAGATGCAATTTATGTTAAATATATGTTTGGGGGATTTCAAACTAGCCACCAAGTATAAATTATAGCATTTTTTAAGTATAAACAAGTATATATGGCCGTAAGTTCGGCCAGGCCGAAGCTTATGTACCCTCCATCATGGATTGCGTAGAAACTTCTTCTAAACACTGCATTCCACACTTAAGTTGCGGTAACGCTTGCCGATGGCGAGGTATCTTAAAACCTCCTAACACCATCTTCTAAATTGTATGTAAGTCCATACGTGGTATATATTAAATCAAAAAAGATCGATCCAATACGTATATAATTCAGTTTGACAAAGTAGACATACAATTATGACAAAATTTTCTACAGAAATAAAATTTTAACAAAAATTTCTATAAAAATAAAATTTTCACAAAATTTTCTATAGAAATAAAAATTTTGACAAAATTTTCTGTAGAAAGAAAATTTTGACAAAAATTTCTACAGAAATAAAATTTTAACAAAATTTTCTATAGAAATAAACTTTTGACAAAATTTTCTATAGAAATAAAATCTTGGTAGATTATTTTTGGCTCGAGTGGCAACCATGATTATGAACCGAATAAAATTTGAACAAAATTTTCTATAGAAATAAAATTTTGACAAAATTTTCTATAGGAATAAAATTTTGGCAATGATGAAAATTTTATTATGAACGGAATAAAATTTTAACAAAATTTTCTATAGAAATAAAATTTTGACAAATTTTTCTATAGAAATAAAATTTTGGTAGATTATTTTTGGCTCTAGTGGCAACCATGATTATGAACCGATATAGACCAATTTTTGTGTGATTGGACCAATTTTGGTATGGTCCTTAGCGACCATATACTAACACCACGTTCCTAATTTGAACCGGATCGGATGAATTTTGCTCCTCCAAGAGGCTTCGGAGGTCATATCTGGAGAACGTTTTATATGGGGCCTATATATAATTATGGACCGTTATGGACCAATTCTGGCACGGTTTTTAAAGATCATATACTAACACCACGTTCCAAATTACAATCGGATTGGATGAAATTTGCGCTATATATAATTATGGGCCGATGTGGACCAATTTTTGCACGGTTGTTAGAGACCATATACCAATATCATGTACCAAATTTCAGGCGGATCGGATGAAATTTGCTTCTCTTTGAGGCTCCGCAACCCAAATCTGGGGATCGGTTTATATGGGCGCTATATATAATTATGGACCGATGTGGACCAATTTTTGCACGGTTGTTAGAGACCATATACCAATACCATGTACCAAATTTCACCCAGATCGGATGCAATTTGCTTCTCTTTGAGGCTTCGCAAGCCAAATCTGGAGATCGGTTTATATGGGGTCTATATATAATTATGGACCGATGTGGACCAATTTTTCATGGTTGTTAGAGACCATATACCAACATCATGTACCAAATTTCAGCCGGATCGGATGAAATTTGCTTCTCTTTGAGGCTCCGCAAGCCAAATCTGGGGATCGGTTTATATGGGGGGCTATATATAATTATGGACCGATGTGGACCAATTTTTGCATGATTGTTAGAGACCATATACCAACACTATGTACCAAATTTCCACAAGCCAAATCTGGGGATCACGCACGAAAACGTCGTGACTCACGAAAAATACCGTGACTCACGAAAAATATCGTGACTCACGAATAATTTTATGATTATTTAATTTACCTTATCGAAGTGTCTGAAAACATGAGCTTTATTAAAATCGAGAGTGTTATTAAACTCTTAACATCGCAGGTGTCACTAAAATTAGAGGTCTGCATCGAATAACTTTTCACTACATGTATGCAATTCGCTGTCGAATATAGTACATACACTGTCTTTCTCTCAGAGCGCAAGTAGTGAAGTGAAGAGAACACTTGCTTGTCAAATACCACCAAGTACTTATCCGAAACAATATGTGTTCCGAAAAAAAGGAACAATAAAAATGTAAGTACTTGAGAAAAAGTACAACATGGATTCTCTTTACTTCACGTGGTACCACAAGTATTTCTCAGTTATGTGCCAAGCAAAACTTTCCATTATTATCAATCATAGATATGTATGTATATCACATATTTCATATATTTATGTATGTCACACACTTACCTTAACGTTTGCCGTTCTTTATAATAAACCAAAACATATATTATGGAGATTAACTGTTTTTTGTATTTCTGAAACTGCACTTGGTACATGGAGTACTCTATGAAGTTTTGTTCTCGCAACATACTCGACGTGATCACTCTGAGTACACTTCAATAAGAGAGAAAGAGGAATATGTGTTTGTTGGTAGTGAAGACATCAGAGTAGCAACAAGAAGTTACTCGTGGCTTTTGGTGTTCATCAAAATGTGTACCAATAGTTTTGCGACTCTTTCAAATAGATGTACTCATGTAGCAAGTACACGTGTACTCTGCATTTACAACTGGAATTGTGCAGACCTCTAACTAAAATTGTAATTGGATTTAACTCTTAAGCTTTTTATGTTGGTGAGCAGGAATATTTTCGTGAGTGTAATTCGTTACTCATGCACACTCACGAAGATATTATTTTCGTGACTCACGCACACTCACGCTGTTGTCATGAGCGTGACTCACGAAAATTTTCGTGAGTTACGACAATTTCGTGTCACTTTCTTCATTTCTTATTTTTTGTCACGGCATTAACCATTGAAATGCTTCTTCTTGGTAAATTAATCAGATATAATGTAGAAATGGAAAGCAAACACAATACACGCGTCATATACTTTCTTTTGTATTTTAAAGTACGCTATTATTTAGGTCGAAGAATAAAAGTGTGTTCAACAATCTACACCGTACTCTACACGCAAAGAAAAAAAACGTTTGTAAAACGTGTACCGAAAACGTTTTTCTTTAGTTAGAGTTTTTTTGAATTGCTTCGAAAATTTTAAACTTTTATTACCAAAAAATTTCGTTTGCTACAAAATTTTTATTTTTTCAATAAAAAAAGTTATTTTTGAAACAACAACACAGTCCATTTCGTTTATATCAAACACTGTTCTTTTCTTACTTTAGGTCTTTAATAAGACACATTTTACAGTTCAAAATTTAATATACTACAATGTAATGTTGAACATTTTTTCGGAATCTTCCGAACATATCTGGAATATATGTAAAAAAAAAACTTTGGTCGAAGCAGGGATCGAACCCACGATGCAAGTTGGACGTAGCAACCACTGCTCCACGGTGCCAAACTAAATGTTTGTTTCTGTTAAATAAACTTTGTTTATTCGGTTCGTGGGCGCCGCAAGCTATGCTATATAAATATAACTTATATGGATATTTATCTATTGATGACCATAACAGGTACATAGCTCAGTGGTTAGTGTGTTGGCTTACAAAGTGCATGGTCCGCGGATCGATTCTCCGTCCAGGCGAAAGGTAAAAAATTTTAAAAATTTATAAAATCGTATAATTTCTTCTACATTGTTGGTTTTACAGGAAAAGGTGTTAAGAACTAAAAAATCTCGTGGATGTGAGAAAGATGTGAGAGAAAATGCAATTAGCACGAAAACAATGTTTTTTTTTGAGTTAGTCTTTATGAAATTGTTTTTACATCCTGGAAAAGAATAAACGTTTATCACAAAAAGTATATACTTTTCTTCCAAAAACACTTCCTTACAGCGAAAAGCAAATGAGAAACGAACTTTGTTTGTCTAAAATTTCGTTTGGGAGGAAAGAATTATTTTTTTGCGTGTAATTACATGGATTACATCACGTCAATCGAACATACACATTTTGGATAGGCTTCACTGCTTCCAATCAAACAAATAATTTCGGTTTATGGGGGTAAAGTGTAAAATATGCAACACGAAGTCAATGAAAAATTTTCAGTGAAAAATTTTCTTTCGCTCAATTTTAATTAAATTTTCTTTGTGTGTACTAATATGTCTATTGGTAGTCTATAGCTTCCATAAATATCTCCATTAGAATCACATATCTAATCCTTTGTTTGCCAACCTCTTTATGGGCAACAGTTTGTAGAGTTTTCAATTAATTTTAAATATTTGTTCAATTTCCTTGAGACTCTATTATCCTACTAAATACATACTCTAACACTTAAGATTTAACAAACATTTTATGTGCTACGAGTGTCCATTTCATTAGCACCAATCTCCTTGCAATTTACATCTTGTCAACAGTTCACTTAAAATTAATCAACACTAATGTATATTTAAGTAAATTATTTATTCACTAAAATGTCTATGTTGATATGTTCTCTAAATATAGAGGTGGGAATAGTTTTGGGAGACTTGAAATATTCACACACCAACATAAATCCTTTAATGGCCTATGATGTATTTCATTTACACCAATCACTTATTCATGATGGGCTTAAATTGCAAGCACTACTTGTATTGTTCATATACATTGGAAAAAAATAATACGAAAATATATTTCACTTAAGGTTATCAAATGAGAAGGGAGACAAAAGCCTAGTCTATTATATTGTTGTAGTTTTTGAATTTCTTGGAAAAGTTCAAACTGCTACCATCAAAAAAATGTGTTAAAAATTTCTGATAATTGTTTGTGTACATGATTTTTTTAATTTCGAACTCCAATTTATTTGTATTACTTGTTTATGTAAAATTATCTAAAATTAACCTACATTTTCCTTTATTGACTTGTTTTTGAGTACAATATTATATCACTAAACCAGCAAAAAAGCCTCGCTAAAAACGTAGTGAAAATGTTCTTTTTGGATCCTGAAGTGGTGCAAAATTGGCACAAAAGCGATGAATTTAACATGGGCTTGTCACATGATGGATGTCCACCCTTTCAACAGCCGTTGCTCTGAATTTGGATCACTTTTTAAGGTGTGATCCGAATTCAGTGTTTTGGAAGTGAATTAAAATTTTTTTTATATCTTGCCAAATAAATATTTTTTATGATTTTTAAGGCATTCTAACGCTTGCCTGAACGTCTAGTTATAAAAAATTAAATTGAAAGAACTTCCTCTATAGTTAAAACAAAAAACATCTTTGGGAAGACATTTTGGGAAGTGATTTTAAAGTTGTGTCTTAAGAACAACTTCCAATTTTTTTGCCCGGAGGCAATACCGCAAATCTTTTCTAAATTTTGCCAAACAAATTTTTGGAGTGTATGTAAAATTACATTATTCCCGTTGTATTTGTAAACAAGTATATACGGCAGTAAGTTCGGCCAGGCCAAATCTTAACAGGTTGGCTGATAAGTCCCCGGTCTAACAAAGAAAAACACATTTTTTGTCAAAATTCGTTTTTATTATTCAACATAGTTCCCTTCAAGTGCGATACAACGATTATAACGACCTTCCAATTTTTTGATACCACTTTGGTAGTACTCCTTCGGTTTTGCCTCAAAATAGGCCTCAGTTTCGGCGATCGCCTCTTCATTGCAGCCAAATGTTTTCCCTGCGAGCATCCTTTTAAGGTCTGAGAACAAGAAAAAGTCGCTGGGGCCAGATCTGGAGAATACGGTGGGTGAGGAAGCAATTCGAAGCCCAATTCATGAATTTTTCCCATCGTTCTCAATGGCTTGTGGCACGGTGCGTTGTCTTGGTGGAACTACACTTTTTCCTCTTCATATGGGGCCGTTTTGCCGCGATTTCGACCTTCAAACGCTCCAATAACGTCATATAATAGTCACTGTTGATGGTTTTTCCCTTCTCAAGATAATCGATAAAAATTATTCCATGCGCATCCCAAAAAACAGAGGCCATTACTTTGCCAGCGGACTTTTGAGTCTTTCCACGCTTCGGAGACGGTTAACCGGTCGCTGTCCACTCAGCCGACTGTCGATTGGACTCAGGAGTTTAGTGATGGAGCCATGTTTCATCCATTGTCACATATAGACGGAAAAACTCGGGTGTATTACGAGTTAACAGCTGCAAACACCGCTTACAATCATCAATACGTTGTTGTTTTTGGTCAAATGTGAGCTCGCGCGGCACACATTTTGCACAGAACTTCCGCATATACAAATATTGATGAATGATATAACCAACACGTTCTTTTGATATCTTTAAGGCCTCTGCTATCTCGATCAACTTCATTTTACGGTCATTCAAAATCATTTTGTTTATTTTTTTGATGCTTTCGTCGGTAACCACCATTTTCGGGCATCCACTGCGTTCACCGTCCTCCGTGCTCATTTCACCACGCTTGAATTTTGCATACCAATCAATTATTGTTGATTTCCCTGGGGCGGAGTCCGGAAACTCATTATCAATCATCATTTTTGCTTCCACCGCAATTTTTCCCTTCAGAAAACAGTATTTTTTCAAATTTTATTTTTACTGGGAAACAAGAATGAAAATTCGATAAAAGAGATCTGTATCCTAACTTCAATTTTATTGATCCTAGATTTAAAGCCATATAGGTCGCTAACAAATGTCTTTATTTTAAAGAAGCCACATCTTTGACTGAAGAATTTTGGTTAATTTTAGAAAATTTAAATTAGTTTTAGAAAATTTTAATGAAACAGTATTAAAAACGCTGACATCACGTCGATATCACAAAAATAAGTAAATAATTTTAGACAAATTCAAGAAAATTTATTCGGCATAATTAATTTTGTTCACTTGTTAAAGAACATTTTGTAGTTTGAAGGACAAAATTGGAGTTCAAAATTGCAAGAATGTCTCTAGTGTCATACAAAGTTCAAGACGGGAGCAGTATTCATAAAATGTACAAATTTAAAGAAATAATGAACTATTTTGTGAGAAGTACGAAGTTAGTAAATCTTTGTGCTTCATTTGTGTATAATTTTTCCCGTTTTTTAGTTCATTTAACCAACGTACCCAAAAAATTAATATAGTATACTTTACTTTAATTTTCTCCAAACATAATAATTCCATAAACTAAAATAAAGTTAGCGTATTTTAAATGTTTAAATAAATAATTATACCCTGCGCCACACTGTGGAACAGGGTATTATAAGTTAGTGCATATGTTTGTAACACCCAGAAGGAGACGAGATAGACACATGGTGTCTTTGGCAATAATGCTCAGGGTGGGTCCCTGAGTCGATATAACCATGTCCGTCTGTCCGTCCGTGCGTCCGTCCGTCTGTCTGTGAACACATTTTTGTGATCAAAGTCTAGGTCGCAATTTAAGTCCAATCGCCTTCAAATTTGGCACATGTTCCTAATTTGGGTCAGAATAGAACCCTATTGATTTTGGAAGAAATCGGTTCAGATTTAGATATAGCTCCCGATATAGACTTATATGGCCCAGAAGCCAGATTTTTGGCCGAATTTGGTTGAAATTTTGCACTAGGAGTACAATTAGTAGTATAGTCAAGTGTGCAAAATTTGATTGAAATCGGTTCAGATGTAGATATAGCTCCCATATATATCTTTCGCCCGATATGGACTAATATGGTCCTGAAAGCCAGAGTTTTGGCCCAATTTGGTTGAAATTTTGCACAGGGAGTAGATTTAGCATTGTAGCGATGCGTGCTAAATTTGGTTGAAATCGATTCAGATTTAGATATAGCTCCCATATATATCGTTCTCTCGATTTACACTCATATGACCACAGTGGCCAATCTTTTACACCGATTTAATTGAAATTTTGCACAGGGAGTAGAATTACCATTGTAGCTATGCGTGCCAAATTTGGTTGAAATCGGTTTAGATTTAGATATAGCTTCCATATATATGTTTTTCTGATTTCGACAAAAATGGTCAAAATACTAACATTTTCCTTGTAAAATCGCCTCTGCTTAGTCAAAAAGTTGTACAAATGACTCTAAATTTCCTATCCTTTTAATACATATATATCGAGCGATAAATCATAAATAAACTTTTGCCAAGTTTCCTTAAAATTGCTTCAGATTTAAATGTTTCCCATATTTTTATACCCTTCACCACTACTGTGGTACAGGGTATAATAAGTTTGTGCATTTGTATGTAACGCCAAGAAGGAAAAGTCTGAGACCCGTTTAGTATACCGATCGTCTTAGAATTAAATTCTGAGTCGATTTAGCGATGTCCGTCTGTCTGTCTGTTGATGTATTTTTGTGTGCAAAGTACAGCTCGCAGTTTTAGTCCGATTATCCTAAAATTTGGTGGAGGGTCCTGTTTCGGCTCAAAGACGATCCCTATTGATTCTGGAAAAAATCGGTTCAGATTTAGATATAGCTGTCGTATATATTTTTCACCGATCTGGTCATAATTGGCGTTTATATCAACCGATCTTCCTCAAATTCCGTACATCCGAATATTTTATGAGTCTCGAAAAACTTGCAAAATATCAGCCAAATCGGTTCAGATTTAGATATAGCTCCCATATATAGCTTTCGCCCGATTTACACTCATTTGCCCACAGAGGCCAAGTTTTTGCTCCGATTTAGTTGAATTTTTGCACAGAGAGTAGAATTAGCATTGTAGCTATGCGTGCCAAATTTGGTTGAAATCGGTTCAGATTTAGATATAGCTCCCATATATAACTTTCGCCCGATTTGCATTCATATGACTACAGAGGCCAATTTTTAACTCCGATTAGTTGAAATTTTGCACAGGGAGTAGAATTAGCATTGTAGCTATGCGTGCCAAATTTGGTTGAAATCGGTTCAGATTTAGATATATCTCCCATATATAGCTTTCGCCCGATTTACACTCATATGACCACAGAGGCCAATTTTTAACTCCGATTTAGTTGAAATTTTGCACAGGGAGTAGAATTAGCATTGTAGCTATGCGTGCCAAATTTGGTTGAAATCGGTTCAGATTTAGATATAGCTCCCATATATATGTTTTTCTGATTTCGACCAACATTTTCCTTGTAAAATCGCCACTGCTTAGTCTAAAAGTTATAAAAATGACTCTAATTTTCCTAAACTTCTAATACATATATATCGAGCGATAAATCATAAATAAACTTTTGCGAAGTTTCCTTAAAATTGCTTCAGATTTAAATGTTTGCCATATTTTTTTACTAAACTTGTGTTCCACCCTAGTGCATTAGCCATCTTAAATTTTGAGTCTATAGATTTTGTAAAAGTCTATCAAATTCTGTCCAAATCGAGTGATATTTAAATGTATGTATTTGGGACAAACCTTTATATATAGCACCCAACACATTTGACAGATGTGATATGATATCGAAAATTTAGATCTACAAGTGGTGCAGGGTATAATATAGTCGGCCCCGCCCGACTTTAGGCTTTCCTTACTTGTTTTTTTTTCTACAACCGATCCTATATATTTTTTTAATTTTTAATAAAAACTTGTCAACATTTTTTTGGGGATTTTTGTAAGTAAATTGAATTGAATTTTAGGCACCTACTTTGAGGACATGAGCCAGAAAAATACTGGCAATAGGGGGCAGGACTGTTAACCACTGAACCATGGTGATTCTCATTTCATTGCTTATTCAAAATGATAGCAATGGAAAGATTTCCATCTTTTGCTCGGGATCAATATGGCCATCTTTAATTTAAAATCTAAGACTTTGCGCCTTAGACAAGTTTTTTTTTTCAGTGTATTTATGTAAAATTAAAAGGGAAACAAACATACATATATAAACTATCTGGAACTCACAAATATTTGCAGATATTTAAATCTAATTATGGCTCAAAATGAATTGAGGAAATTTCTATATCAAAATGCATATATGAACACGTAATGCAAATATTTAAGATAATATTTTGAACTCTAAGGAATGTCACATAATTTACACCGAGTTCTGAAATCTCTGTAAATCCGCATAGAATATGCTGATAATGAAATTTCTTGTGCAAATATTAAAGATTAATAGGATGAGATTTAATTGACTGATAAATAAGACTTAATTATTTTTAGATATTTATTTTATTGATGACATTTTAATGATAAGCTTTTAGAGTTGTTCTTCACCTCGATGGTAAACAAATTGACATATGTATGAATGCTTACACTGAAAAAATATTGTCTTGAGGTCAAAGATTTCATGTCTTTAAAATACGAATGCAAATTTTGCTTAACATAGAAGACGCATTTCTCTAGTATAAAGTTTTTTCCTTGTCCAAAAGTCGATAAACTTTTCAATGAAGTCGTATTGTCCTTATAATTAAGTGATTTCACTTAAAAGTTGTTATCATAACATGAAAAAAAAATATTTGGGCTAAGGTCAACTTGACTTTAATAATTCTGAAAAATTCCTTACAATTAATGAAATTGTCTTTAAATTTGTTGTCTTTTTGCATCTTGACTACAAAGCGAAAAATCGTTCAAATATAAGACATGTTTTTCAACTCTTTATTTTAAGGACGCTTTTTTACTTGAAACATAACATTATTTCTACTGGAACTCGAGTCTGAATTTGGAAAATAGAGTTGTCGCTAACTCGTTTTTAAAGGACTTTGATAGCATATGAAGAAAGAAAACTAAAAAAACGAAAGATTTAAATTTGCTTCTTAGAAGCAAGTACACAAATATAAACGAGAATTGTGTCTTAAAAGTATCCTTACTTTTATTCTCCGCTTCTTTGGCTCGAAATCATACCAAAATTTTTAAAGTAGAGACAAAATCTTTGGAACCGGACATGCTTTTTTTCAGTGTATGTTATCGAGAAAAAGTGGAATGCTGTGAAATGTCTAAAAAAAAAAATAGAATCTGGGACCGTATTAGTCCATATCGGACTTAAGATACTTATGGGAGCTATATCTAAATCTGAACCGATTTCAATAAATTTTGGCACACTTGACTATAGTACTAATTGTTCTTCTTGTGCAAAATTAGGGTTAAACTCTGGCTTCTGGGGCCATATAAGTCCATATCGGGCGAAATATATATATGGGACCTATATCTAAATCTGCACCGATTTCTTCCAAAATCAATTGGGTTCTATTCTGAGCCAAAACACATACTTGTGCCAAATTTGAAGTCGATTGGACTAAAACTGCGACCTAGACTTTGATTACAAAAATGTGTTCACGGACAGACGGACATGGCTATCAGGAGCCCTCCCTGAGCATTTTGGCCAAAGACACCATGTGTCTATCTCGTCTCCTTCTGGGCGTTCCACAGTGTGGCGCAGGGTATAATAAATTCTTGTACATACACACAAATTTTATTTTTCTGATTCAATCACGAAATTAATTGATCCAATTAATTTTTAATTGAAATGTCTTCAATCACAGAAATGATAGTATCAATTAAAATAAAATAAAATTGAAGGCCAATTAAAAAGTTAATTGATCCAATTAAAAAATTAATTGATGCTATTATTTTTGTGATTGATTTTTGTTTCAATTAAAAAATTTGTTGAATCAAAAAAATTTTTAATTGAATATTTTTTCAAACTCAATTAAAATTTTAATTGGAACATTTTTCGTTAAATTTTTTTGTGTGTAGGAAGAAACCGAAATATTTAATTCAATGATATATCGTATAATCATAGTTTGGAGAAATAAAGGGTGATACGGTCAAAATTTGGTCAATATAAACTTGACGTATTTCTTTCAATTTTGCATTTAAAAAACCTGAACACCCCTCATTTTGAAGGTGTTTGTGTGTAGAATGTTGCTCCTATTTTGATTTTGGAATTCACTCTTCAGTTGTCAAAATGCCGTCCAAGCAAGAAGAGCAGCGTATCAAAATTTTGCTTGCGCATCGCGAAAATCCGAGCTACTCGCACGCAAAGCTGGCAAAATCGCTAAAAGTTGCCAAATCAACCGTTACAAATGTAATTAAAGTGTTTGGGGAACGTTTGTCGACAGCCAGGAAGTCTGGATCGGGAGGAAATCGAAAACCGGAAACCGCTGAGACGACAAAGAGAGTTGCCGGTAGTTTCAAGCGAAACCCTAACCTCTCTCTCCGAGATGCCGCAAATAAGCTGGGTGTATCGTCTACAACCGTGCATCGAGCCAAAAAACGAGCCGGACTATCGACTTACAAGAAGGTAGTGACTCCAAATCGCGATGATAAACAAAATACGACGGCCAAAGCGCGATCCCGGAGGCTGTAGACGACGATGCTGACGAAGTTTGACTGCGTGGTAATGGACGACGAAACCTACGTCAAAGCCGACTACAAGCAGCTTCCGGGACAGGAGTTTTATACGGCAAAAGGAAGGGGAAAGGTAGCAGATATTTTCAAGCACATAAAACTGTCAAAGTTCGCAAAGAAATTTCTGGTTTGGCAAGCCATCTGTACCTGTGGCTTGAAAAGCAGCATTTTCATAGCTTCCGGGACTGTCAACCAATAAATTTACGTGAAAGAGTGTTTGAATAAACGTTTGCTGCCTTTCCTGAAGAAACACGGTTGTTCCGTACTGTTTTGGTCGGATTTGGCATCTTGCCATTACGGTAAAAAGGCCATGGAATGGTACGCCGCCAACATCGTGCAGGTGGCTCCCAAGGACAAGAACCCTCTCAATACGCCAGAGCTCCGCCCAATTGAGAAATACTGGGCTATTGTCAAGCGAAACCTAAAGAAGACCAAAAAAAACTGCTAAGGACGAGCAGCAGTTCAAGGCAAACTGGCTTTCTGCGGCGAAGAAGGTGGACAAGGTGGCTGTACAAAATCTGATGGCAGGTGTCAAGCGTGAGGCCCGGCAATTCGGATTTGGAAAAGCGAAAGCCTAACTGAATATTTTTTCTGAATTTTATACAAATTGAACTTGAAAAAGAAATTTAATTTGATTTTTTAAATAAACGATTTCATCGATTTACACGCGCTTTCCCTTGACCAAATTTTGACCGCATCACCCTTTACTGTATGGTATTTGGTAGGGGGAGATGACAAATCCATAAAACCCCTTTAGCCACGCCTGTGCCATTAAGCAAATACCGACAATCAAAGTTCTGCTCAAATGAAAAAATTGTATTCACCTGATAGCTTGAAACTACTTACCTTGTTTGCACGCTGAGAAGGAATATGATCACCTCAAACATGTTTTAAAAGAATAATGTGATTTTTGGATGGGGAACATGTGACATATCTTTGGTTTAATTGCTTTAACTGGCCTTTGATGCCACATGATGACAAAAAAAATTAAAAACAAATAAAGTCAAATTTGTTTCCTCAAACTTAGTAAGAAATTATGGATGTACTATTAGAAGTAAGATGCCTAAACATTGGAGTACATTGGAGCCTTAACGGTTATTTACTCACGGGGAAATTTTATCGAAACCTAGAATAAAGTGGAGCCATCCATCAGGGCTGGTGAATTTAAACTCACCGGGCCTAATTGAATTTCTCCGCCGGAATTTCAATTAGTGACTGAAAAAATTATGACATGCTTATCGACAATGTGCAAAGGCAGTCGTATCAACTAAACTTATCTTCCAGGAAAGTGGATGGAGACAAAGGGTTTTTTCATCGGTAAAGGTAAGTACTATGTTCGCTTTTCGCGTTGAAATTTTCGTGGTTACTTTATCAAAACAGTTCAATATAAAGCAGACAAATTAACTCAATTGATGCGTAGTTTGTTGTTCCTCTAGATTTCGACAAGACTTTACAGGAATAAGTTTGTTTTCATTTATAATTTTGGTTATTTAAGAAAAAGTAATCGCGAAAATAAAGTGGTTTTCAACTCGAAAACCGAACATAGTACCTACCCTAAAGCAGAAAAATCCTTTCACTCGGGAGCCATGGCTTACTGTCCAATCAGTTTATCCTCATACTTCCTTAGGAGTCTGGTATGGCTGTTAGATATTTACCTTAGAATTAGAATTGATTCAAGCTCTCAAAATTACAAACTTCTTACTGGAAGGGAAGGTCTACTGAGACCGACTTGCATGAACTAATCAGCTTTATTGAAAGTTAACTATATGTCAACGAATACACCTTGGTGGTTTTTGCTAGACACCGAACGTACATCCCAGTTCAATAGTAAATGCATTGTCAACTGACTATCAAGGGACACCGATAGACATATTTCCATCGAAGAGACAAATTTTAGCCACTTAGGGTAAGGAATTATTCAAAGGATGAGTTCTATAAAGCCTATTTTGGAATGTTGCTATATAAAACCTTCAGGCTTCCTTAGAAAATGAACGGATAAAAGTGGTTGTATACGCTTACGATGTGTCTTTGGCAGTCAGGGGAAAATCACCATCTATAATTAGAGATATTTGTTATATAGGGATGTTAATCCTGTAAAGACAAACCAACTCATATACTGCAAAGACCAACTAATTCACAGGTTAACCCTATCCCTTTTGGGGGTATTGAAATTTCCTTTGATGTGTGTGCAAAATACATCAGACTTATATAGGACAGGTGGCTAATTTTTAAGCAAGAGAAGCCGAACTTCAAAAAAGTATTAGGAAAAAAGTGGGGACTAAAGCCAACAAGTATATGCTGCTGCAAGTTCGGCCAGGACGAATTTGGTAATATCACGTGACGAATATCAACCGGATCGTATTCAATTTGCTCTTCCAAGAGGCTCCGAAAGTCAAATTATTATATATGGGGGTTATACCTAAAAGTGGTTCGTTATCACCCACCAAACCTACATCAATAACAACTATTTAGGGTAATTTATATACAAGGCCGTAGCCAGGATTTTAGTTTGGGGGGGGGGGGGGGGGGTGGTGTTCAACTTAAAAAAAAATATTCATATAATCTCATGTGTAGATAATTTTATTTATGCATAGGTATGTATACAATATTTTTACAATATTAAATTGAGCCGACGGGCTTTTTGGGCAGTTTTCGTTTACTCCGAAAATCGATTTTTGAATATCGTTTACCCGGTTTTATGTGTTTTCAAGAAACCGTTTAACCGTTTTAAGCAAAATAAAAACCAAACTCCTCTTTTCCAACAATTAACATTTTCGGATAAACCAAAAACTGTTTTTTTTTTTCTAAAAAAATATTTTTTTGGTCACGCTATTTCTATACACAGATAAAAATAAATTTGAGAACCAATAACTTTTGTTGGAAAACCAATAACAAAATTTGTTAATTTTCCTGCAACAAATTAATTTGTACTTTTAATAACCATTATTACAAAACAGTTGTTAGCAATCGTTATCATCAGAAGGCAACATATAATTTGTGTTCTCAATAACATAATTTGTAAGTAATTTGTTGAGCATCCAACAGTACAAAATATTTGTCGTTGAACGTTACGTTTAATCCTCAACAAATATTTTTGAATTTGAACGAAAAAATTTGTATGTGGTTTGTTGGAGTCTATCAATGCCCTGTAACAAATTTATTGGTGTATTGACAAAAAATTAAATTGAAATTGACAGAATTATTGCACTAAAATTGCAAAAAATTTGGACGGGGAACATGTAACATTTTTGTGTCGAAAATCCTATACTCAGTTTTGTAAATGTATGACGATTTTAAATTTGAGTAGTCCAGGGTCTAGCAAGCAGTTTGACAACTCTTTGCCCAGTGATATATATTCTAGTTAATTACAATTGTAATAACTCTAATCCCGATATTAATATGGTTTTATTAATTATCTCATACAACAAACACATTTAAGAAACTACCAAATTTAAAAAATATAAATTTTTCACAAACATTTATAAATGCTTTTCTGTATTCTCTGATGAATGAGCTCTTTGCTTGCTGTCATACACGTGCATGTGCGCATACTCATTTTGTTCTAACGGTATTCTTCGCATACTTCTTTTAGCTTTCGTACATGTTCTCAGCGATGTGCGCGTAACTTGTCTTGTATTTTTGTTTTTGTTTTCATATCGATAGCAGTCAACTATTTTCGCAACAAAACAATTTGTTGAAAATTCAAAATAATTCTATTATTTCCTCTGTCAACCATCTACAAACACATTTCAACAACAAATGCCTTATATTCAACAGACAAATTTGTTGAGCATCAGCAGATTTTACATACAAATAAAGTTGTTAATATTTATTTGCAGTTATTTTTTTGTGTGTACCGATGACTCCAAGTGGGATTTGGAGTATACTCAAAAGATCTGAAACTTAAAATCGCCAACAGGTTACCTAAGCACTGTAGCGTGTATTTTCAATTCCGCGAAATTATGTCCTTAAGAAAGATTTTACCGCGTTTATTTGAAATATCTTAAAATGAAATTTCTTTTCTTACACCGAAAAAAAATTTACTATTTTTTATGAAAAATGAACTAACCCATAGTAAGAATGACCATGATTTGGCGCCAAAGATTTTTTTCATCTAGATAAGTTCATGATTTTCTTATAAATTAGTTCATGTATTACATCGTATTTTAGTTCATTATTACTATGCTGTGGGAAGAATATAAACTCATTCAAAATATTCCTGCTATCCGGAAAAATTAACAATTTGGTTTGAAATAAACTGTTTGTCGGTATAATTTTCAAAAAAGTAGAGAAATTGAGGAATCAAAGGTACAACAAGCCTGTATACAACTAAGACATTTTTCGTAAAAAACAAGTCAATTTTCTATAACCACCAGTATTTTATTTCAAAGAATTATTATTATATTACACAAAACTATGGCTTATGACATACAATAAAGGAAATATTTTTATTAGTACGTTGGACGCATTTACTTGTCGGTAGTTAGTAATTGCTTCTTCAAAAGAGTAATATTCTATGTTATTAGGACTAAACTAATTAATTTAAATTTCCATGTTTTCTATCCATATGAAAGATATATGTGGCATAAGTCGCTATATTCAATTGAATTGTCCAATTTCATCGATTTTGGCTAACTTTTGTTGGGCGGATTTGGCTTATAAGCATCTGAAATTGCAAAGTTATACAAAATATAAGAAAAATATTATTAATTAATTAATTCTATCGTTCATATTGATCTCTAACTTACGGTTTTCAAGAGTATTTCCTAGAGTCAATAAGGATATCAGCTTAATTAGTATTAAACAGTAAGAATATTCAAAAAATTACCATTACGAGACCTGTCTACCTGCAAGTGAAAAAAATAATTTTTAATAAATTGAAATTTTGGTTTTATTAAAAACGGACAAAATACCGTTTATAGAAAAACTTACCACATTGAAAAATCCATCCAGTAGGTACATTATTGGAATCATATCCATGGACAAATGGGACGTTATTGAAATTATTCTCAGAATATATTTGAAATAAAAAATATTATAAAATTAGACATAATTTCCACTTGTCAGTATAGCATTTAGTATTTAAGGTGGATATTAAGTTCGAGTTTAGCGGCTAAAATTGCAATTTCCATGATAAGTTTTCTTTAATAATCCATTATAAAAAATAATCTTTATAAAAAACTTGATTTGGGCTATTCTCCATCAAGTTATATTTAAATTTGTATCGAAGACGTATAATTTTATACTTTGCTTAGTGATTTATTTTTAATTTTAGCGGCTAAACTCGAACTTAGTACTCACCTGTAGGAATTGCTGTAACATAAAAAATATAGATTCAAAAAAATGGTTGCTTCTCAACCTGTGATCCAGATGTATAACAAATATAGATCATCCTATTACCACTCATGTTGTATATTTTTTATGTAAATAAATTTAAAATCCACACTAATTTTAAACTAACATATTAACAGAAATATACAGTTCCTTAATCTGTTATTTGTTTTTTATCAATAAAAAGCGTTTTTGATTCCTCTAACATCACATCATTCACTTCTCAGTTTCTAAAATGCTTCGAAATAAATGTATTTTCATTAATAAACACCAATACCGCACGTACAATTTTGCAAAATTAAATCCACGTGTGCACTTCATAAATGCATCAACATAACTGAATGCAACAATAAAACTCAAAGACACAAATAGTCATAAGGGATACATACCTGCCGTAAAGAAAAACAACTCCACACACACACACGATCCCTTTCTGATCTTGCTATTGCAAAAAAACAACTCTCACCACAAAAGATACCAACAAGGAACATTCCATTGTCTCTAGAATCAAAACAACCAACAACAGCATAAATGACGCAATAACAAACACAAACAATCATACGAGGATATACACAAAATGTCTCTAAAAACTCCCTCGCATGATGTACTCACATTTTCCAGTAGCACGTTTATTGATTAGTTGGAATTCTATCTATAAGTTAAGGTAAAATATATACCAAATCTATGAGGAATCTATAAAAATTATATACACCTGTCAAGGATTATATTAACTAATTTTTATTCTACTTTAACTAAAATTTTCAATGTGAGTAAAAACACTCCAACATATAATAAAAAGGGAAATAATCTCTAGGTAGTCATCATACGAATCGGTAATGTCGTTAAGTTAATTTTTACTACAAAAATTTTTTTCCATACAAATTTTTTTCTTAGTAAATTGTCCACATTTCGTAGTAAGATTTTTATATTGCCCATGTATTTTTATAATAGAATCAACGATGCATTAACTACTGTGTTGGAAATTTATTTAAGGAAAAATACTTCCCATTTCGTAGTTAGTGAACTAAAAAACATTTACTGAATTTTCATAAGTTTTGCTTTAGCTAAGTTAATTTTCGTTGTGGTTACGAAAAATGAACTATATTACAGTAAATTTGTTGAACTATGTGGAAGTCAAAATGGTCCTTAATTTTACAAGACACTTTTTTTCTGTGTAACCAATCACCTTTTAGCCAATAGATATCTTCTCAAGTTTTTTATTCTTTTACTTGATTAATGCCATAGGATCAACTTAGTTATGAAAATAATTCAACTAAAGTTTTCAGATGTTCCTTACTCTTCTTCGTCTTCTTTGCCATATTCTTCCATTCATTGTTGATGCTGACCAAGAATGCTTGGCTCCTATCATTTAAGTTCAATTGAATTATTTCATATCCCTAAGCTAGAGAATGCTTATAATTGACTATGACTTCTAGAACCTTCATTTAATGAAAGCAATTTTCTCTAGAGTTTTTCTAAAAATACCCATAAGGAAGAAATGTTAGGAATGGAGAGAAAGATTCACGAGTGTGAGATTAAAGAAAATTTTACATTGTGCTTGGATATCAACAGCAGTCAGAAAGTAGAATTATTTTTATTGAATCTAAACAAAGAAAACAAAAAACTATATATATAGAAACTTTTATTATTCCTTAGTTGTTTTGAACTTTTGTTGAAGATCTCCATTTCTCAAATGAAAACTTTCTCTATTGTATTAATGGTCTGTGCATTATGAATGAAGGTTTATTTGCCGAGAGTGTGTGAATGATGCACTTACCGTCTTTACACCAACGAAATAAACTGTTTTATGGGAAGAATGAACTAACTCGTACGAAAATTGAATTAAATTGTACTGTACCATTTGAGATTTCCACAAAGCGTTGTTAAAAAATTGTATGCCCTGTTGTACTTTTTGACTGCACTTCCTGAAATTACACCCTCACATTAGAGGTGTGCACGTGAGTAATATTTTACTCACGCTCATGCACAATCTTATCTTAAATCTTATTCACGCGCACTCACACATGATATTTTTTGGTAGGACTCACGCTCACAAAAAGAAAATTTGTACTCACGCAAGAAAATCTTTTAAATGTCGTGACTGACGAATAATTTTATGAGTAATTTACCTATAGAACCTGACTGAAAATACACACAGAGAAGAGATTTGTTGACAATCGGTTATAATAATGAAAATTCTAATTATTTACGGAACGAAATATCAAGTGCATCAACAAATATTCTGTGTTTACAACATTGGTTCTATTATTAAGACCATTTGGGAGCAGTATCAAGAGAATGTTAGTCAGGTGATACAATTGCCAACAGATAGTTGCTACAACTGCCAAAATGAGGTTGGCAATACATTCGGTTATCACAACCAATCTGTATTCTCTGTGTATGAGTATGATTAAAATCGAGAGCGTTATAAACATTTTAACACTTAGGATGTCACAAAAATTATATATGAATTGAATTCGTAAGCATTTTATGTTCGTAAGCGGGATTATTTTCGTGAGCGTGTTTTTCCGAAATTCGTTACTCACGCACACTCACGAAGATACTATTTTCCTGACTCACGCACGCCATTTGTTTGGTTAATCACGCTCACGCACACTCACGCCGTTACCATTAGCGTGACTCACGACTCACGCGTGAGTCACACACCACTACCTCACATAGAAGCAAACATGAACTAAACTTCATCCGATCATGTTGAAATTTGGTGCGTGGCGTAAGTATATGACCTTCACTACTCATGCCAAAATTGGTACATGTCGGCCTATAATTATTTGTAGGCCCCGTATAAACCGCTACCCAGATTTGACCTCCGAAGCCTCTTAGAGGAGAAAATTTCATTCGACTCAGGTGAAATTGTGTACGTTGTGTAAGTATATGGTCTCTAACAACCATCAAAAAATTGGCCCACTTCGGTCCATAATTATATATAGTCCCGCGATAAACCGATCCCCAGATTTTATTTCTTGAGCGTCCTGGATAATAAAACTTTATCAATGTGGTACTTGTCACGCAAAAATTGGTCCATATCGGTTCATAATTATATATAGCCCCCATATAAACCGACCCTCATTTCTGGCTATCTAATTATCGCGTAAAAATTGGTTCATATCAAAATTATTGATAGTCACATATATATATCTTTCTATATATATAAAATTCAAATTATGTTTGTTTATTTGTTTGTTTGTTTGTTTGTTTATTTGTATGTTCCGGGTTGGCGCGAAAACGGCTGAACCGATTTACTTGAAACTTTCAGAGATCGTGGGGGGCACTCATGTGCTGAAAATAGGGTACCTTATTTTTTGACATATGGTCGCGGAGAGGAACCTCCCCTTTGTCCGACTTTTTGAAAATTAAACCAAACTTGACCGATTTGCACGAAGTTTTCAGGGATAGTAGGGGGTGATCCCTAGACAAAGATTCGCAATTTTTTTTTTTCGAAATTTGATCGGGAGAGGGTACCTCCCCTTAAGCGACTTTTTGTTTGTTTGTATGGTCCGAGTTGGCTACGAAACGGCTGAACCGATTTACTTGAAACTTTCAGAGATCGTAGGGGGCGTTCATGTGGTGAAAATAGGGTACCTCATTTTTTGACACCTGGTCGCGGAGGGGACCTCCCCTTTGTCGAACTTTTTGAAATTTGGACCAAAGTTGACCGATTTGCTTGAAATTTTCATTGAAGGTTGGGGTTGGCATCTAGACAAAGATCCGCTACTTTATATTTCGATATTTGGTGGCGGAGGGGGACCTCCCTTTGTTCGACATTTTTTAAAGTACAGTGAAAAAACTAAAATTCTCTAAATTATCTGAGATTTACAGAGAACATGCGGTGAGGTTATTTAATTAATATCCGATACCTGATGATTTCATATGTCGACGGGGAGAGGGACCTCCCCCTTGCCCTACTTTTTGAAACTTGGAACAAAATTATGCGATTTGCTTGAAATTTTCATTGAATGTTGGGGTTGGCATCTAGACAAAAATCCTCTACATTACTTTTCGATATTTGGGTGGGGGGGGGGGGGGTGGGTTGGGAACAGCCCCTTTGCCCGACTTTTTTTTTAAAGTACAGTGAAAACAAAACTAAATTCCCGCGACTGAAATTTTACGGAAAAAATGGGCGAGGTTATGAAATTTATATCAGGTTCCAGATTTTTTAATAAAAACGAAGGGGCATAGGGAGACATCGGCTTCTCTTAAGTACATACAGAGAAACAATTAAACTTTACCGAGTTACTTGAAATTTACAGAGGACTGGGGAGAGGTTACGATATTAATAGTTGATACCTGACTTTGTGATATTTGGACGGAAGAGAGGCCGCCCCTTTAGGCTTATAATTCCGATATCAGGTCGGTGTGGAGTGAAGGTGGGGAGAGGGTTCCCTTTTGTCCTTTTTTTTTACTTAAATTGAAAGTAGAGGGTTGTCCATAAATGGGAACTCGGTACATAATTTTATGATTTTTGCACAGGCTTCTGCCAGACTTCTTTTTAGTAACGAACTTAAATTTACATGAAATTGGCAGCCAACATAGAGGGTTAATGTGGTAAACTTTTTTACTACTTTTGCTTTTTCCGATTTATTGGATGGGAACAATATTGTATTGTATGTTATTATAATATAGTGGTTAATTTTGAGGAGAAGGATACCTTTCCTTGACAAACCACACTTAAAATTCTCAAGAAATATAGAAGATTGTCCAACTACTTGAATACAGAACATTATTTAAAAAATTTGGAGGAAAGGGTACACCCTCTCCCAGACATTTATTAAGACGAACCGTTTTACATATGAATATCCTCCGTATTTTCGAATTTGTTTTCAGCACGAAGGATATGGTTGACTAAGTTAACGCAAATTGTTCCTACAAATATGCTTCGGAATGCGCAGCGAAGCGGGCCGGGTTACGCTAGTATATATATATATATATATATATATATATATATATATGTATATATATACACCGAAAAAAAAGTTTACTATTTTTTATGAAAAATGAACTAACCCATAGTAAGAATGACCATGATTTGGCGCCAAAGATTTTTTTCATCTAGATAAGTTCATGATTTTCTTATAAATTAGTTCATGTATTACATCGTATTTTAGTTCATTATTACTATGCTGTGGGAAGAATATAGCTAAACTCATTCAAAATATTCCTGCTATCCGGAAAAATTAACAATTTTTTGGGAAACCTGTATTAAGAAATTGATTTGAAATAAACTGTTTGTCGGTATAATTTTCAAAAAAGTAGAGAAATTGAGGAATCAAAAGTACAAAAAGCCTGTATACAACTAAGAAATTTTTCGTACAAAACAAGTCAATTTTCTATAACCACCAGTATTTTATTTCAAAGAATTATTATATTAGACAAAACTATGGCTTATGATATACAATAAAGGAAATATTTTTATTAGTACGTTGGACGCATTTACTTGTCGGTAGTTAGTAATTGCTTCTTCAAAAGAGTAATATTCTATGTTACTAGGACTAAACTAATTAATTTAAATTTCCATGTTTTCTATCTATATGAAAGATATATGTGGCATAAGTTGCTATATTCAATTGAATTGTCCAATTTCACCGATTTTGGCTAACTTTTGTTGGGCGGATTTGGCTTATAAGCATCTGAAATTGCAAAGTTATACAAAATATAAGAAAAATATTATTAATTAATTAATTCTATCGTTCATATTGATCCCTAACTTACGGTTTTCAAGAGTATTTCCTAGAGTCAATAAGGATATCAGCTTAATTAGTATTAAACAGTAAGAATATTAAAAAAATTACCATTATGAGACCTGTCTACCTGCAAGTGAAAAAAATAATTTTTAATAAATTGAAATTTTGGTTTTATTAAAAACGGACAAAATACCGTTTATAGAAAAACTTACCACATTGAAAAATCCATCCAAAATACATTGAAAAATGGAATCATATCCATGGACAAATGGGACGTTATTGAAATTATTCTCAGAATATATTTGAAATAAAAAATATTATAAAATTAGACATAATTTCCACTTGTCAGTATAGCATTTAGTATTTAAGGTGGATATTAAGTTCGAGTTTAGCGGCTAAAATTGCAATTTCCATGATAAGTTTTCTTTAATAATCCATTATAAAAAATAATCTTTATAAAAAACTTGATTTGGGCCATTCTCCATCAAGTTATATTTAAATTTGTATCGAAGTCGTATAATTTTATACTTTGCTTAGTGATTTATTTTTAATTTTAGCGGCTAAACTCGAACTTAGTACTCACCTGTAGGAATTGCTGTAACATAAAAAATATAGATTCAAAAAAATGGTTGCTTCTCAACCTATGATCCAGATGTAGAATAAATATAAATCATCCTATTACCACTCATGTTGTATATTTTTTATGTAAATCAATTTAAAATCCGCACTAATTTTAAACTAACATATTAACAGAAATATACAGTTCCTTAATCTGTTATTTGTTTTTTATCAATAAAAAGCGTTTTTGATTCCTCTAACATCACATCATTCACTTCTCAGTATCTAAAATGTTTCGAAATAAATGTATTTTCATTAATAAACACCAATACCGCACGTACAATTTTGCAAAATTAAATCCACGTGTGCACTTCATAAATGCATCAACATAACTGAATGCAACAATAAAACTCAAAGACACAAATAGTCATAAGGGATACATACCTGCCGTAAAGAAAAACAACTCCACACACACACACGATCCCTTTCTGATCTTGCTATTGCAAAAAAACAACTCTCACCACAAAAGATACCAACAACACACAAGGAACATTCCATTGTCTCTAGAATAAAAACAACCAACAACAGCATAAATGACGCAATAACAAACACAAACAAACATACGAGATATACACAAAATGTCTCTAAAAACTTCCTCGCATGATGCACTCACATTTTCCAGTAGCACGTTTATTGATTAGTAGGAATTCTATCTATAAGTTAAGGTAAAATATATACCAAATCTATGAGGAATCTATAAAAATTATATACACCTGTCAAGGATTATATTAAATAATTTTTATTCTATTTTAACTAAAATTTTCAATGTGAGTAAAAACACTCCAACATATAATAAAAAGGGAAATAATCTGTAGGTAGTCATCGTACGAATCGGTAATGTCGTTAAGTTAATTTTTACTAAAAAAATTTTTTTCCATACAAAATTTTGTCTTAGTAAATTGTCCACATTTCGTAGTAAGTTTTTTATATTGCCCATGTATTTTTATAATAGAATCAACGATGCATTAACTACTGTGTTGGAAATTTATTTAAGGAAAAATCCTTCCCATTTCGTAGTTAGTGAACTAAAAAACATTTACTGAATTTTTATAAGTTTTACTTTAGCTAAGTTAATTTTCGTTGTGGTTACGAAAAATGAACTATATTACAGTAAATTTGTTGAACTATGTGGAAGTCAAAATGGTCCTTAAATTTACAAGACACTTTTTTTTCTGTGTATATATATATATATATATATATATATATATATATATATATATATATATATATATATATATATATATATATATATATATATATATATATATATATATATATATATATATATATATATATATATATATATATATATATATATATATATATATATATATATATATATAAAATTCAAATTATGTTTGTTTATTTGTTTGTTTGTTTGTTTGTTTATTTGTATGTTCCGGGTTGGCGCGAAAACGGCTGAACCGATTTACTTGAAACTTTCAGAGATCGTGGGGGGCACTCATGTGCTGAAAATAGGGTACCTCATTTTTTGACATATGGTCGCGGAGAGGAACCTCCCCTTTGTCCGACTTTTTGAAAATTAAACCAAACTTGACCGATTTGCACGAAGTTTTCAGGGATAGTAGGGGGTGATCCCTAGACAAAGATTCGCAATTTTTTTTCGAAATTTGATCGGGAGGGGGTACCTCCCCTTAAGCGACTTTTTGTTTGTTTGTGTGGTCCGAGTTGGCTACGAAACGGCTGAACCGATTTACTTGAAACTTTCAGAGATCGTAGGGGGCGTTAATGTGGTGAAAATAGGGTACCTCATTTTTTGACACCTGGTCGCGGAGGGGGAGCTCCTCTTTGTCGGACTTTTTGAAATTTGGACCAAAGTTGACCGATTTGCTTGAAATTTTCATTGAAGGTTGGGGTTGGCATCTAGACAAAGATCCGCTACTTTATATTTCGATATTTGGTGGCGGAGGGGGGCCTCCCCTTTGTTCGACTTTTTTTTAAAGTACAGTGAAAAAACTAAAATTCTCTAAATTATCTGAGATTTACAGAGAACATGTGATGAGGTTATGGAATTAATATGGGGTACCCGATGATTTCATATGTGGATGGGGAGGGGGACCTCCCCCTTGCCCTACTTTTTGAAACTTGGAACAAAATTATGCGATTTGCTTGAAATTTTCATTGAATGTTGGGGTTGGCATCTAGACAAAAATCCGCTACATTATTTTTCGATATTTGGTCGGGGAGGGGGACCATCCCTTTGCCCGACTTTTTTTAAAGTACAGTGAAAACAAAACTAAACTCCCCCGACTGAAATTTTACGGAAAAAATGGGTGAGGTTATGAAATTTATATCAGGTTCCTGATTTTTTAATAAAAATAAAAGGGCATAGGGAGACATCCGCTTCTCTTAAGTACATGCAGAGAAACAATTAAACTTTACCGAGTTACTTGAAATTTACAGAGCACTTTGGAGAGATCGTAACCTCCGTGAACCGTAATAGTTGATACCTGATTTTGTGATATTTGGACGGAAGAGAGGCCGCCCCTTTAGGCTTATAATTTGCTTGACATTTTCTGGGACGTTTACAAAAGATACGCTTTTCGACATTTGGTCGGGGAGGAGGCCCTCCTCTAAAACTGAAAAAAAAAATTTAAGTTTTCTTGAAATTTACAAAAGCAGTGGGGGAAGGTTATGAACGAAGAGGCAACCTTCCTTGCCCCACACTTGAAGGAAAGTTTCAAGAATTTTCAGAGAAGGTTAGGGGTGCTATTCACTACGGTGTTTGTCGATATTGTATCGGGGAAAGTGACGTCCCTTTAAAACAATAGAGCAAAATTTAAACATCGCCGATTTACTTGAAATTTACAGGGAACGTGGGAGGAGGTGATTAAATTTATACATGATTTTTAAATTAGTAAATGATTTTTCGATATCTGGTTAGGGAAGGGGAAAATTGAAATAAACTTTGTCGATTTACTTCGATAGAATTTATAGGAACCATTGAGTAGTTGCGAAATTAATATAGGGTACGTGATAGTCCGATATCAGGTCGGAGTGGAGCGAAGGTGGGGGGAGGGTTCCCTTTTGTCCGTTTTTTTTTTTTCTTAAGTTGAAAGTAGAGGGTTGTCCGTAAATGGGAACTCGGTACATAATTTTATGATTTTTGCACATGCTTCTGCCAGACTTCTTTTTAGTAAAGAACTTAAATTTAAATGAAATTGGCAGCCAACGTATAGGGTGCATCATTTTCCAACATTTTAGCAAATGTTAATGTGGTAAAATTTTTTACTACTTTTGCTTTTTCCGATTTATTGGATGGGACACAGTAATTCTTTGTATGTTATAATAGAGTGCTTAATTTTCAGATATCTTGAGGAGAAGGATACCTTTCCTTGACAAACCACACTTAAAATTCACAAGAAATATACAAGATTGTCCAACTACTTGAATACAGAACATTATTAAAAAAATTTGGAGGAAAGGGCACACCCTCTCCCGCCGTATTTGTACCTATAAACGAAAAATCAAGTAGTCCGTTTTGTTTAAAAGAATTGAAATCTTTTCGAATTTGTTTTCAGCACGAAGGATATAGTTGACTAAGTTAACGCAAAATGTTCCTCCAAATACGCTTCGGAAGGCGCAGCGAAGCGGGCCGGGTTACGCTAGTATATATATATATATATATATATATATATATATATATATATATATATATATATATATATATATATATATATATATATATATATATATATATATATATATATATATATATATATATATATATATATATATATATATATATATATATATATATATATATATATATATATATATATATATATATATATATATATATATATATATATATATACCCCAGTCTCCATACATTAATAGAAAAAGTTTCGTTATATTAACGAAATATGTCATTAAAAGTGAGCCAATGAAACAAATTCGTTAATACAACGAACGTTATTATGACAAATTTTCTGTTAATCTACGTGACGTTTCGTACTATAAACGAATATTTTCATTTTATTAGGGGCCACCGTGGTGCAACGGTTAGCATGCCCGCCTTGCATACACAAGGTCGTGGGTTCGATTCCTGCTTCGACCGAAAACCAAAAAGTTTTCCAGCGGTGGATTATCCCACCTCTGTAATGCTGGCGACATTTCTGAAGGTTTCAAAGCTTCTCTAAGTGCACACAAAAAAACTTTTTTTCTGATTCAATCACGAAATTAATTGATCCAATTAATTTTTTAATTGATATGTCTTCAATCACAGAAATGATAGTATCAATTAAAAAATTAATTGACAGTCAATTAAAAAATTAATTGATCCAATTAAATATTTAATTGATACTATTAATTTGTGTGATTGATTTTTATTTCAATTAAAAAATTTGTTGAATCAATTACATTTTTAATTGAATATTTTTTAAAACTCAATTAAGATTTTAATTGGAAAAATTTTCGTGAAATTTTTTTCTGTGTGGTTTCACTGCAATGTGGAACGCCGTTCGGACTCGGCTATAAAAAGGAGGTCCCTTGTCATTGAGCTTAACATGGAATCGGGCAGCACTCAGTGATAGTAGAGAAATTCACCAATGTGGTATCACAACCCAGCAAAAAAATTTGGAAGTTCTTCCAAAGGCACAACTTTAAAAGCACTTCCAGAAGATGCACTCCCAATGATGTTCTTTATTTTAACTACCCAGGAAGTTCTCTTAATTCAATTTATTACAACTTGGTTTTTTCATACTTTTAATGGGTAATTTTAACTTTTTTTGTTTCAAATAGGTTAAAAACAGAGTAAGAATTCATAAAATGGTACAAATCATTTAAATTTTGTCCAAAAAAATGCTAAATCCATTCTGGAAAAATTGTGCATTTTTGTAAATATTTGAGGTCAAACGTTTCCGACAAGCGTTAGAATCCATTAAAAATTATAAAAAATTATAAAAATTATTTATTTGACAAATTTTCGCAGATTTTTTAAATTTACATCCAAAACATTGTATTCGGATCACACCTAAAGAAGTGATGCAAATTCAGTGCAACGGCTGTTGAAATGGAGGACTTCCGTCCTATGACAAGCCCATGTTGAATTCATCGCTTCTGCGTCAATTTTGAACCACTTCCGTATCCAAAAAGAACATTTTCATTACTTTTTTGGCGACGCTTTTTTTGCTGGGAATGGACTGAATAGTCTAAGTGCCATCTAACCTAACCTAACCTAACCTTCATTGTATTAATGAAAATGTTTCGTTATATCAATGAAAAAATTTTCTTTGTCTCAATTTTAATGAAATATTCTTTGTGTGTTAAGATGATACCTTGCCATCGGCAAGTGTTACCACAACTCAAGTAATTCAATTGTGGATTACTGCCTTTAGTAGAAGTTTCTACGCAATTCATGGTGGAGGATACATAAGATTCGGCCTGGCCGAACTTACGGCCTTATACTTATTTTTATTTATTTTCATAAATAATTATTAACAATTTCATAATTTGTGGAAAATTATTTATATCCTGTTATATCCGATTGATGTGATACAAAAAGTATACCGCATGCCAGTTATTTACAGTTTTGAAGAATCAAAAAAAAAATGTTCCCATATTTCCCACTTTTTTTGTTTTGAGTGAAATTACGATACTGAAAATTAAAATAAAAATGTTTTCCCAACATCGATTAAATCGATTATATGAATAAAACTGCCTACGTAACCCAATCAATATCCATAACTTATGTAATCTTCAAAAACGAAAACTCACAAAAAAAGTTGTTTCAATAAAACAAAGCAAGGTGAAATGGAAAACTTTGTCAACACCACAAAAATCTGAGAAATCCAATATGGATTTTTTCCTCCATTCAAGGAGAAAAGTAAACAATTTTCTTGGTCCTTTTTTGTTGTTTTGCATCGGCAAAAAGTCAAAGGTTGGTCCATTCAATGTAGGGGGATATACACATGACTGCATTCAGCCATTCGCTGGAAATTTCTAAAACAAAAACATATGGAGACCCCAGCTTCAAACCTCAAACCCATTTTGCTATCTTCATCCCCGAATACACAGTGAAATATCCATAAGCAAACATTAGGGCACGTGTTGAGAGAATAGCAAAAAATACTATAACCGGAAAAGGAAGTTCTAGCAAGCAACCATGGTAAGAAGGAAGGACGGAAAGTGTGGTTGTACGAGGGATTCATTCCAAACAACGATAAGAGATGGGCTCATGGAGTTATGCTGGTGGTGGTGGATAAGTCGAGCAAAAAAAAAAAACAAAACTTTTTAGTTTAAACTTTGACTTGATGGAGGTGTTCGCTTGGTTTATGGTGCAAAAGCGTAAAGTTTATGACTGGTTTAGCATCTCAGTATCAGATCACATGAAGCGCATGAAACTTCTGTTGATACTGATGCACAACTGGATTATTTCAAGCACAGTGCTCGAGAACTTCTCCAAACAGTTGGAAACTAAACAAAAATAATATGATGTGGGGTAAACTGGGATGAAATTGAAATAATGAAAATAAACATTTTTATTTACGTACCTCAACGTTGTCAAGCTAGATATGTGCATGTGAGTAATATTTTTCTCACGCACACTCACGATGGAAAATGGTAAGCGAATTTGACTCGTTAGGGTGCTTATATTGTATAGCGAGAGTATTTGCTTGAGATTATTTTCATGATTCACGTCCAAACACGTTGCTGTCCACAGCGTACCTCATGACTCAGGGGTGAGTCACGAAACTTTTCATTAGTCCGGATAATTTCGTGCCATGTTGACACCTCTAGTACAGGGTGTCTAAGATGTCCAACTTCAGGTTGCTATCACTTCTACAGCGCTCGTCTGACAGCTGCCACATTTTTTCCAGTGACAGTTCATTTTATTGTTTACAAGCTTACAAAAGCATTTTCCATCTACTGCATTCAGAAATAAAGTTATTCGTGATGGAATTCAAACGCGATAGTGTTATTGTTTTATATTTGGCTGAAAAAGCAATAAGTGGGGAGGCACCGTGGTGCAGTGGTTAGCATGCCTGCCTTGCATACACAAGGTCGTGGGTTCGATTCCTGCTTCGACCGAACACCAAACGGTTTTTCAGCAGTGGATTATCCCACCTCAGTAATGCTGGTGACATTTCTGAGGGTTTCAAAGCTTCACTGCAATGTGGAACGCCGTTCGGACTCGGCTATAAAAAGGAGGTCCCATGTCATTGAGCTTAACATGGAATCGGGCATCACTCAGTGATAAGAGAGAAGTTCACCACTGTGGTATCACAATGGACTGAATAGTCTAAGTGAGCTTGAAATATCGGACTGCCATTAAACCGAACCTAATCTAGAGTGGAAAGAGCGACGGAGTTGCTTCGCTTGTACGAAAGTGGACGGAGTCTAAGTGAGCCTGATACATCGGGCTGCCACCTAATCTAACCTAACCTAAGTGGTTTACGTTAGAGCTCTTCAGCATTTAAATGTGAATACTTTTGTTTGTTTCTCATACCATTGGTCGTTACCATGATATTGGCATTATTGCATTGCGTCCGAAAGTAAAGTAAACGAAATGTGAAAGCCAGACTTAATCGAAATCCACGCCGCGATGGTAGAAAACTTATTCGTGATATGTTCAGCTCAAGAACGGACGCAACACATATTGAAAATTGTGTTGTGTACTCATTGAAGTTCACTGGAAAGGAGCCACCATTGTGCAATGTGTTCAATCCCAGTTTCGACCAAACACCAACAAATTTTTTCATCGTTGAATTATCCCCACTCAGTAATAATGGTGACATTTCAGAATGTTTCAAAGCATTTCTATGAGGTTTCACCGGAATGTAGAACGCTGTTCGGACTCGGCTATAAAACGAAAGTCCTCTGTCATTGAGCTATACCGAGAATCGGGCAGCACTTAATGATTGGGGGGAAGCTAACCACTGTGGTATCACAATGGACTGAGTGAGCTTGAAATATCGGACTGCCATTAAAACGAACCTAATCTAGACTGGAAAGAGCGACGGAGTTGCTTCGCTTGGACGAAAGTGGACGGACACAACATTCGATTGGCCACCAGAATTAAAGTGCCATCGATGATTACGGTGTCCGTCCACCGTAATAGCTGGTGGTCGCTCCGCACATTTATTCATCGCCCGTTGGGACAAAATAAGTGCTGAATATTATCGAAAAAATGTTCTAATGACAGTATTGAAGCCCTACGCGGACAAACATTTCAGCTGCGGACCATAGACATTCCAATAGGACTCAGCACCATCGCACTCAGCACGCGTCAACCAAGAAGGGCTTAAAAGGGAGGTTCTTCGCTTCATTTCTACCGTAAAATGGCCACCAAAATCTGCACCAATTCGATGGACTTTTGCGTCTGGGGCATTTTGGAGAGTACGATCGTTTACTCTCTGTACAAAATGTAAAAAAAGTAAATCGAAGAGAAACTTTGGCCTCCGGTGGTCATATGAGTTTAAATTGGGCGAAAGAAGTATATGGGAGCTATATCTGAACCGATTTCAACCAAATTTTGCATACATAGCTTTAATGAGATTTAAGATGTTGGGGGAATGGACGGAAACACGAAACATGACGAACCATCCAAGGATAATAGGAGAGACGGTGGGTGAAAAGGCGGATGGCGCAACAATGACAGTGTACCTGAGGTGGTCCTGGGTGCCGAGTATGATATTCTGACGCCAGTAAGATGGTCCTGGAATTATGTGACTCCAGAAAACATCATAGAGGGAAATAACAGCTACGAAGATGGGTTAGAGGACAAGTCTGGGCATATATGTGGAGGACCCAGATACCGAGATCTTATTCCGATTACAGGACTACAGCACAATTCTGCAGGCAGAAGCGCGTAACAGTAAGATGGTCCTGGGAGAATGGGACTCCAGAACAGATCCCAGAGGGAAATAGCTTCTAGTCCAATAGATCGGAAATGGGTGAGAAGACGGGACTGGGCGTATATGTGGAGGACCCAGACTCCGAGATCCTGTTACCGTTTACCGACTGCCACAGATTGCCAAAGAGCAATGAAGGCAGTAGCTGACATTACGATTCGATGGCGAACCGTATTGGAAAGCAAATACATAATGGTTAGGTTAGGTTAGGTGGCAGCCCTATGTATCAGGCTCACTTAGACTATTCAGTCAATTGTGATACCACATTGGTGAACTTCTCTCTTATCACTGAGTGCTACCCGATTCCATGTTAAGCTCAATGACAGGGGACCTCCTTTTATAGCCGAGGCCGAACGGCGTTCCAAATTGCACTGAAACCACTTAGAGAAGCTTTAAAACCCTCAGAAATGTCACCAGCATTACTGAGGTGGGATAATCCACCGTTGAAAAACATTTTGGTGTTCGTTCGAAGCAGAAATCGAACCCACGATCTTGTGTATGCAAGGCGGGCATGCTAACCATTGCACCACGTGCATGATAAACGAATACTCGGAATACGAGAAGATCTACGTCAATAAAAAGAAACGTAAAGGCATATGAATAGAGCTAGGACACATAGGGAAGGGAATTTAGAGAACGCAAAGCCAATAGGGACAGAGCGGGCGAGTTGGATAAATGGGCGCGGCACACACATAAAGCGATGCGGACCAATGCAACGGTCGGAGGAGCCACGAAAATACTAAGGGGTGACCAAATAAAAACCGGCAGAAGAACTACTCAAGGAGAATAGGACGACAGTCAGGAGGACTGTGGGAATAATGACCGAGCATCTAGATTTGAGAGCACATCTGTGCCGATAGAAGAGGATGGTGCATATGTTTTGAGTATGATGAGACCTTGAAACACAACCCTCGCACAACTGATTTAACAATATCGGTGTAGCGGTGATTCTGGATCTGGCCCAGTTCCTGACATAAAAGAAGAGACGATGGAAAGATGTTAGAGCGCACAACAAGCCGAATACTGGTTTAATGTCAATTTTACTACGAAATTTAAATTTTTAGGACGAAAGGTATATGTGGGAGCTATATCTAAATCTGAATCGATTTCTTTCAAAATCAAAAGGGTTCGATTCAATTTCAAAATGTTGACTTTGCGATTTTATTCAAATTTGGAATTTCCAAATTGTGGAAACACTGTGCACTTGGTACTTTATCTTTCAAAATGTTGACTTTGCGATTTTATTCAAATTTGGAATTTCCAAATTGTGGAAACACTGTGCACTTGGTACTTTATCTTTCTAAAGATGTGAAGACTTTTAAATGCCTTGTCTTGTTTGTTAGTTGGTTATTTTTATTAATTTTGTCTTTCCGTCGAGTTTACTCTTCTCCTTCAACCATGAAATGGGATAAAAATGAAGACTTCATAAAATAACTTAGGAAAATGAATTAAGAGCACTTTACAAATTCTTTAGCTATTGGTATTTCATCAAAGCTTGCAGTGGTGCCGGAGATTGAAGGAGAGGCTTGCCAAAAAATAGGCACATCGAGTCTCAGATAGGAAATGTTTGGACATAAAGTCGTTAGCCTTTTCATGAAGTTAACGGTGCTGATAAAATTGGTTTTGAACACAATTCTCCAATGTATTGATATCCTTTCTAATATTTGATAACCTTTCTAATATTCTCCAATGTATTGATATCCTTTCTAAAATTTGAGATTTTTTTAGAGTAAATGTTTTTGGAAATTGTAATAAAATGTTTTTTATACGCGTCCGCTCAGAGAGGATCTTGGTCTTCACATAAAGGTGATCCAGAGGAGTTGTTTTGCAACAGTTCAAAGAGTAGGTTTTGGTAGAGATGTGTATTAGCATATTTCCTTTTCTTAATCAATCTTAATCAGCAACCAACAGGATTTACTTGCATGCACTCCATGTTCTTGTGGTAACCTCAAAACACGTCAGTCCAGTTTGCAGATTATTTGAAACGCCTGCCTAATGCGACCCTCTTGTATTCCCAGCGAAAAGAGAGCTTCCGAAACAAGTGGTTTGGATCCCCAATATGTGATCCGGAAGTAGTGCAAACTTGGATCATCTCCAACAAATTTTACATGGGCTTGTCATAGGATGGAAGTTCTCCGTTTTTGAATCCCTTTCCTTGGAAGTTCATTTGAATGAAGCAATTAAAAAAAAAAAAACTAAAAAAAAACAAGTATATACGGCCGTAAGTTCGGCCAGGCCGAATCTAATGTACCCTCCACCATGGATTGCGTAGAAACTTCTACGAAAGACTGTCATCCACAAATTTCAACTCACATGGTTGTTAAATATCATATGCTACCACCACGTACCAAATTTCAACCAGATCGGATGAATTTTGCTTCTCCAAAAGGCACCGGAGGTCAAATCTGGGGATCGGTTTATATGGGGCCTATATATAATTATGGACCGATATCGACCAATTTTTGCATGGGTGTTTGAGGCCATATATTAACATCACGTACCAAATTTCAACTGAATCAGATGAATTTTGGTCTTCTAAGAGGCTCCGGAGGTCAAATCTGGTGATCGGTTTATATGGGGGCTATATATAATTATGAACCGATATGGACCAATTTTTGCACGGTTGTTAGAGACCATATACTAACACCATGTACCAAATTTCAGCCGGATCGGATGAAATTTGCTTCTATTAGAGGCTCCGCAAGCCAAATCGAGGGATCGGTTTATATGGGGGCTATATATAATTATGGATCGATGTGAACCAATTTTTGCATGGTTGTTAGAGACCATATACTAACACCACGTGCCAAATTGCAGCCGGATCGGATGAAATTTGCTTCTCTTAGAGGCTCCGCAAGCCAATCGGGGGATCGGTTTATATGGGGGCTATATATAATTATGGACCGATATGGACCAATTTTTGCATGGTTGTTAGAGACCATATACTAACACCATGTACCAAATTTCAGCCGGATAGGATGAAAATTGTTTCTCTTAGAGGCTCTGCAAGCCAAATCGGGGGTTCGGTTTATATGCACACAAAATTTTTTTTTTCTGATTCAATCACGAAATTAATTGATCCAATTAATTTTTAATTGAAATGTCTTCAATCACAGAAATGATAGTATAAATTAAAAAATTAATTGAAGGTCAATTAAAAAGTTAATTGATCCCATTAAAAAATTAATTGATACTATTATTTTTGTGATTGATTTTTGTTTCAATTAAAAAATTTGTTGAATCAATTAAATTTTTAATTGAATATTATTATTATTTTTTTTTAAACACAATTAAAATTTTAATTGGAAAAATTTTCGTGACATTTTTTTGTGTGTGGGGGCTATATATAATTATGGATCGATGTGGACCAATTTTTGCATGGTTGTTAGATACCATACACTAACACCATGTACCAAATTTCAGCTGGATCGGATGAAATTTGCTTCTCTTAGAGGCCTCCGTTTATATGGGGGCTATACGTAAAAGTGGACCGATATGACCCATTTGCAATACCATCCGACTTACATCAATATCAACTACTTGTGCCAAGTTTCAAGTCGATAGCTTGTTTCGTTCGGAAGTTAGCGTGATTTCAACAGACGGACGGAAATGCTCAGATCGACTCAGAATTTCACCACGACCCAGAATATATATACTTTATGGGGTCTTAGAGCAATATTTCGATGTGTTACAAACGGAATGACAAAGTTAATATACCCCCCATCCTATGGTGGAGGGTATAAAAATACTTTTTGTTTTCCACCCCCCTCACCATACAAATGTCTGTTGTAATCACGCTACAGCTTTCAATAATGGCGCTATCGTCCTGAAATTTGGCACAGATGCGTGTTTTGTTTGCAGGCAGGTCAAGTTCGAAGATGGGCTATATCGGTACAAGTTTTGATATAGTCCCCATATAAACCGATTTCCCGATTTGGGGTCTTGGGCTTATAAAAACCGTAGTTTTTATCCAATTCTCTATTCAACCGTCGAACGGAACGGACGTGTTTTTCAATAGCGGATAAACTCATCGTAATAGGTACCTACTACGAATTTCAAGTGTGGTGGGATATTAAGCCACCATGCAGCGAAATTCCAAGTCATCCACTGGGTTGCTAACTTCAGGGCCCAGTGGACGGGTATCGACTGGAGTTATAAATCTGGGCAATGACCAAGAGTTAGGCCCAATTAGTCGACCTGTAGACGGGTCGACAGGTGGCGACACTCTGACAAGTCGAACTTTTTCTAAGGTAACGACATCAAAAGGAGGTAATCCCTCACGAAAGAGATTCAAGGAACGCAGAAATGCTTTGTTTATCCTAAAGAAGTTAGGATCAGTCGACCCAAGCACGCTGTCGGCTAAACAAAGCGATTCCTTAAAATGGGCTCAAGGAATTCTTGAGACTGGAAAAAGGGAACGATCGCCGGATGAGCTGCCATCCTCCAAAAGGGATCAAAGATCGTTTGCCTCAGTTGCTAAAGATAGCCTTGTGATGGCTATCATTAATAAAGGAGCATTGGACGGTATGGTTCCAAAGCAAAAATGGGGGGAAATTGAGAATGCTCTGTCTGTCGTCTACTCACAGGTGCTGGAAAAGTTTCCCGGCCCAGATCCTCGACACCAAGAGGCTGGTTGGTATCAAGGACGATTTAAGCTAGTCGCATTTGAGGACCAGAGGTCTATAGAATGTTTTAAAGCTGCTCTGATACTAATTGGTGAAGTTTGGGAAGGAGCTGCTCTAGAGTTAGTCGAGAAGAAAGACATACCGGCTAGACCTAGAGCATATGCCTGGATACCTGCAAACCCTTCTGACCCTGAATCTATTTTAAATAGACTGAAACGATGCAATCCAGATCTTCCAACAGCTGATTGGAAGGTTGGCCGTTTGGATGAAGTGGATGGACCAAGACGGCATGCAGTGTTTATATTGAACACTCAGTCTTTGCCACATCTGGCAAAGTCCCAGGGCCGTGTATATTATGGCTTTCATTATATCCAAATGAAGGTGTATAAAAACGATCAGCTAAAGGATTCAGAAATGGACAAGCCTCTGTCTGAATCAGAAGTAAGCGGATCCTCTTGCGAAGTCGAGGGAGATACCAAAGTTGAAGACATGGATAGATACCGTATGCGTGAGGAGGCTTCTATTGCCTCAGAACTCACCAAAGTCGAACCTATGGTTATTGCGAGAGTCACCGATATCTCTGAAGAGGACATTCTTGATGACTCGATTGAAGCGGCTGATGTGACGGTTGTTGAAAATCTCGATGGTCCTACGGATCCTCCAGATAAATCTTCATCATTGTAAGGCTGCATGTGCTGCCTTAAAAGTTCTCCTGATGAAAGGGGACATAGACATAGTTCTTATTCAAGAACCATATGTTTATAGCAACAAAATATGTGAATTAAGTACTCCGGGGTTCAAACTATTGCAGTATACTGGTAATGATGTAATTCGAGCCTGTATAATTGCTAAAAACGAGCTTAACTTGTTTCTGCTTCCTTCAATGTGCAATGCAGACACTGTCGTTGCCAATTTAGAAATAGCCAAATGCAAATATTGGGTATCTTCGGTCTATATGGGACATGACAGGGAGATGCCTCCATGTGCCGTTAAGACCTTAGTTGAGGAGTCACTGAAAACAAAGACGAAACTCATTATGGGATGCGATGCGAATGCGCATCATAGTATATGGGGAAGTAGTGATACTAATGCAAGGGGAGAGTCGCTAATAGAGTTTATTTTGCGTACTAATCTGGTAGTTTGCAACAAGGGAGATGCCCCAACCTTTGTCACTAAAAACAGGCAAGAGGTTTTGGACATCACCTTGGCCTCGCAAGAACTGAATGAAATGATATCTGTGTGGCATGTTTTAAGTGAACACAGCTTCTCAGATCATCGCTACATCAGTTTCAAATTTGATGTTCATATCACCAAGACCATATTTTCGCCAAATGTTAGGAAAGCTGACTGGAATAGGTATAGGGAATCGTTCAATATGATGATACCGGAAATAACAGAGACAAATATGAGAAATGTGCAAGATATGGAACACGCAGTGGAGCGGATTACTAAGGCTTTCAACATCTCACTGAAAGCTGCATGCCCTAGAGGAAAGCCAAGGGGGAAACATCGACCACCATGGTGGTCTACGGAATTAAGTAATATGAGGAAATCCTGCAGGAAGCTCTTTAACAAGGCAAAGTCCACCAGAGCCCCTGAGGACTGGGACGCTTACAAGAGGAATCTGAGAGGATACAAGCGAGAACTGAGAAAGGCTCAGCATAACTCTTGGAATGACTACTGCAGCAGTATTGAGAATACGTCCGAGGCTTCCAGACTACGGAAGGTTCTAGCATCCACCAACTCCGCTCCAGGTTTCATTAAAACATCGGAGCGAAATTGGACAACGTCCAGAGAGGAGACGCTGGAGGTACTATTGGACACACATTTTCCTGGAAATCAGACGGTTGAACCATGTACTGGCGGTGCCACAGTTGCTCAGCGGTCGTTTCCTGTCGAGGAAATTGTATCGGAAACTAGAATAAGATGGGCGCTAAATAGCTTTGGACCATTCAAATCCCCCGGACCTGATGGAATTACTCCGGCGGAGTTACAAGCTGTAACTGACAAAATTATCCCCTGGTTGTCGGTGATATATAAAGGATGTATCAACTTATCATATATCCCAGGAAAGTGGAGGGAAACAAAAGTCGTTTTCATACCTAAAGCAGGAAAAGCCTCTCACTCGAGGGCGAAGGATTTCCGACCAATCAGCTTATCCTCATTCCTACTTAAGACTCTGGAGAGGATGATAGATATTTATCTTAGAACTAGCATCGATTCAAGGTTGTTCTCGAAAGGACAGCATGCATACTCGAAGGGCAGGTCTACTGAGACCGCACTACATGAACTAGTCAGCTTTATTGAAAGCTCACTATCTGTCAAAGAATACACAATCGTAGTGTTTCTAGACATCGAAGGGGCGTTCAATAATGTCCATCCGAGCTCGATATTAAATGGACTGACAACTCTGAATGTTGATCCATGTATACTCAGGCTGTTAGACGAACTGCTAATGAAGAGACGTATTTCAGCCACACTATGACAAGCAAACATACAAAGGTATGTGAACAGAGGCACTCCCCAAGGAGGAGTTCTATCACCTCTTCTTTGGAATGTTGCTATAAATAGCCTTCTGGTTACTCTAGAAAAAGAACGGATAAAAGTGGTGGCATACGCAGATGATGTGGCTCTGGCAGTCAGGGGAAAATTCCCATCCACAATCAGAGATATTATTCAGAGGGCCCTCCGGATGACTGAGAAATGGGCGAAAGACAATGGTCTTGGGGTAAATCCTGCAAAGACAGAATTAGTCATGTACTGCAACGATCGCAAAACTCCCACGGTTAGGCCTATTTCCTTAGGGGGTATTGAAATTCCCTTTGGTGAATGTGCAAAATACCTTGGCGTTATTTTGGACAGGAAGCTGAACTTTAAGCTTAATATTGAAGAAAGGGCGAGAAAGGCAACTGTAGCTTTGTACTCGTGCAAAAAGGCAATAGGAAAAAAGTGGGGGCTGAAACCAAAAATTGTGCATTGGCTATACACGGCAGTGGTTAGACCTATAATGCTATATGGTGTTGTAGTCTGGTGGCCGGCACTTCAGAAACCGACTTGTTTAGATAAAGTTCAGCGTATGGCGAGCTTATGTATCTCAGGCGCATTCAGCAAGACAGGAACAAATTCCCTTAATGTCGTGCTGCATCTATTGCCTTTAGACATTTTGGCCAAACAGTCAGCTGCAACAACGGCTGTGCGGTTGCGCGAACTATCGCTGTGGTCGGAAAAAGGTTACGGTCACAGTTCTGTCCTCCAAATAATGCCAGATGTGCCTAACGTAGTGGATTACACTTTGGCGAGTCCACTTTTCGACAAAAAGTTTGAGACTCTAATCCCCAACAGTGAGGCGTGGTGCACACAGACCCCGGGGAATAAAGAATATATAGATTTCTACACTGATGGCTCCAAATTGGATGGACAAGTGGGGTTCGGAGTATATTCTAATGATCTGGAACTTCGAATAGCGAAAAGATTACCTAATCACTGTAGTGTTTTTCAGGCTGAAATATTAGCAATAAGAGAGGTGGCGAATTGGCTGAGAAGTAATGTTCCAAAAAATGTGGGCATTAATATATACTCAGACAGTCAACCTGCAATAAAATCCTTGGACTCTGTGTTCCTCAACTCGAAAACGGCCATCGACTGCCGCAAATCTCTCAATGAGATGGCTGAGCAGTACAATATTCACCTAATATGGGTGCCTGGCCATAGGAACATACCGGGGAACTGCGAAGCGGATGAGTTGGCAAGGCTAGGGACTACCTTACATATTCCAGGGGAACTAGAATTTGTTGGTATGCCCCTAGCTACCTGCAAGCTCATGCTGCGTGAGAAGGCTGTTATGATGGCAAATGTTGATGGGAGAATTGCAAGGGTTGTAACGACACCAAGCAAATATGGCCCCATTTCAACTTAAACCGCACACTAGATATGCTAATGTTCTCGAGACGTCAGATATCACTCCTGATATCTGCTATAACGGGTCGCTGCCTGATAGGCGATTTTGCAAAAACTATTGGCGCGAAGTATAATGACTATTGTATGAGCTGTCATGATGCGGAGGAAAAAGAATCAATTAAACACCTCTTGTGTGAGTGTCCTGCATTTTGTGTAAAGCGCAAGCAACTTTTAGGAGCATATAGCTTCAGATTACTGGCGGATCTGGAAAACGTTAACTTAAGCAGTCTGCTACTGTTTTTGGAACAATCTGGTTGGTTCAACAAAGAAAAATAATCAAGAAGGTTCAGCGGTTAAAACTAGAAGTGCCCATATGTAATAGGTACTTTTAGTTAATGTGGTATCACAATGGACTGAATAGTCTAAGTGAGCCTGAATCTTAATCGGGCTGCCACTTTAACCTAACCTAACCTAACCAATTTGCCTGAAATTGAAAATCTAAAGGTACTTGAGGGCCATAAAAAGTGTGCCGAAAATGGTGTCCATCGGCCCATGTTTTGGTATAGCCCCCATATAGACCGATCTCCCGATTTTGCTTCTTGGGTGTCTAGAAACTGTATTTTTTATCCGATTTGCCTGGAATTGAAAATCTAGAGGTATTCTAGGACCATAAAGAGGTGTGTCGAAAATGAGCCGTATCGGTCCATGTTTTGGTATAGCCCCCATATAGACGGATCTCCCGATTTTGCTTCTTGGGCTTCTAGAAACTGTATTTACTACCCGATTAGCCTGAAATTGGAAATCTAGAGGTATTTTGGAACCCCAAATATGTGTGCGAAATTGAGGTGTATCGGTCCATTTTTTTAGTATAACACCCATATAGACCGATCTCTCGATTTTACTTCTTGGGCGTCTAGAGACTATATTTTCTAGCCGATTTGCTTGAAATTGAAAATCTAGAGGTATTTTAAGATCACAAATAGGTGTGTCGCAAATGATGCCTATTGGTCCATATTTTGGTTAAGCCCCCTGTGAGGGTTCACAAATATTATTTACAAACACCTTAGGTTTCAGGTACTTTGACTTGGAGAACTGAAAAAGAAATCGAAGAGGTTTGAGATAGTTTGTCCTTTCGAAAAAAAAAGATATGAAATTTAAAAATTAAAAAAGTCAGAAATTTTCTAGGCTGGGAAAAAGAGAAAAGGTTGCTCGAGAAAGTTGCGGAGAACAACAAGGACATCATTAAAAAAACTGAATTATAAAGAAAGCCGAAATTTGCTAACACATGGACAAGCCAACCTATTTCTGTGGGGACCGTGATCCCGACCAAAGAAATAATTAAGAAAATAACCAATTTTTTTTTTTAACAAAATAAAAAAAATAAAAAGTTTAATCATAACGAAAGCTGAAGCTTGCGGACATACGGGCAAGCCAGCCAATTTTTTTGTTTGAACATTTATCCTAACCGAATGATTCTGGTGATTTTGTTTCTCCGAAATCCTAACAATAATAAGTCAAGATTGTATGGACCGATGTCCTTGCTCAACCTAGCTCAAAAGGAAATTAGCAAGAACTTTTACAATTCACGGTTCATTTGAAAGCCACTATTGAGTCAAAATTCCAGGAAGATATTCTATAAAAGGGATTGACATGGAATTTAATGGTGTTTATGGAATCATCTTCGAGTAATCTAGATTCCATTAATTTATTTCTAAACGAAGAAGGAGGCTAACTATCGTTCCTACAATTAGTTACTCTAATATTACCACTTATTAATTTATTATTTATACCACTGTAGTTCAACCCGTCTTTCAACACATGATTTAAAAAAATTTCATACTGAACCAATTTTGTTATATCAACAATCATTTTGTTATATCAACAAAAAATTTGTTGAACTTAAAAATTTTCTGTAACAACAATTAATTGTTAGCTCAAAAATTATAATATTATTTTCTGTGAAAGATTATAACGACCTTCCAATTTTTTGATACCATTTTGGTAGTACTGCTTCGGTTTTGCCTCAAAATAGGCCTAAGTTTCGACGATCACCTCTTCATTGCAGCCAAATTTTTTCCCCGCGAGCATCCTTTTGAGGTCTGAGAACAAGAAAAAGTCGCTGGGGCCGGATCTGGAGAATACGGTGGGTGGGGAGAATATGGGGTGAGCTTCTAAAAACCGTAGTTTTTATCCGATTTGCACAAAAATGTAAATATACTGGAATTTTAGAACCCCAAAAATCTGTATCGCATTTATTTTTAACGGTCCATTTGGCAAGGCATCGATATAGACCGATTTAGTTTTTTCCCAATGGAAAAATATTTTCCTCCTGAATGAAATTTTAGAAAAACGAAATTCCCCTTTCGTATAAAGTATCTTCGTTTAGAGCAAACTAATCCAAATTTTTGATAAGCTATTTAACGTTTGTCTCTAAAATTTGTGTCAAAAGAAAACTTTGACGGGGGTATAAGTTTGTTCCGTATGTAACACATCGAAATATCGATTTCCGACTATATTCTTGATCAGGGAGAAATTCTAAGACGATATAACGATGTCCGTCTGTCCGTCTGTCCGTCTGTCTGTTGTAATCACGCTATAGTCTTCAATAATGAAGCAATCGTGCTGAAATTTTGCACAAACTCGTCTTTTGTCTGCAGGCAGGTCAAGTTCGAAGATGGGCTATATCGGTCCAGGTTTTGATATAGTCCCCATATAAACCGATCTCCCGATTTGGGGTCTTGGGCTTATAGAAATCGTAGTTTTTACCCAATTTGCCTGAAATTTTAAATCTAGACGTATTTTATGACCATAAAGAGGTGTGCCAAAAATGGTGAGTATCGCTCCATGATTTGGTATAGCCCCTATATAGATAGATCTCTCGATTTTACTTCTTGGGCTTATAGAAACCGCAGTTTTTATCCAATTTACCTGAAATTGGATATCGAGAGGTACTTTAGAACCGTAAAGAGGTGTGCCAAAAATGGTGAGCATCGGTCCATGTTTTGGTATGGTCCCCATATAAACCGACCTCCCGATTTGGGGTCTTGGGCTTATAGAAACCGTAGTTTTTATCCAATTTGCCTGAAATTGAACATCTAGAGGTACTTGAGGACTATCAAAAGGTGTGCCGAAAATGGTCCGTATCGTTCCATGTTTTGGTATAGCCCCCATATAGACCGATCTCCCGATTTTACATCTTGGGTTTATAGAATCCGTAGTTTATATACAATTTGCCTGAAATTGGAAATTTATAGGTATTTTAGGACCATAAAGAGGTTTGCCACAAATGGTGAGTATCGGTCCATGTTTTGATATAGCCCCCATATGGACCGATATCCCGATTTTACTTCTTGGGCTTCTAGAATCCGAAGTTTTTATCCAATTTGTTCATATTTTAGTATAGCCCCCATAAGAACGATCTCCCGATTTAACTCCTTGCGTTTCTAGAAACCGTAGTTTTTATCCTATTTGCTTGAAATTGTAAATATTCTGGTATTTTAGGCTCACAAAAACGTGTATCGGATTAAGTTTTTATCGGTCCTTTTGGTAATGCCTCCATATAGAACGACTTCACTTCGTGAGGGTATAGAAGGCGCACTGATCATGAAAATTGCTTGAAACTCAATGTAGAATTTCCAGATTTTACTTCTCGGGTGAAAATCTACAGATTTAAGATTTCAAATCAAGACGTTATTTTATAATTTTCTTGCACACTTACAAGAGATGTTAATGATTCCTCTAAAACTCAAACAAAAATGGTTCTTATAAATCCAGAATCTTATATAGTCTTCATAGGTGAAATTTTTAAATTTATCTTCGGGAAGTGTCGTCAAGTCCTCAAGCCCTCCTGAAATTTCAAAGGAAACCCTAATATTTGGTTCATGGTGGTGGGTATTTAGGATTCGGCCCGGCCGATCTTACTGCTTTATATACTTGTTTTTATTTGCATTTGTTTTGATGGAAAACATAATTTTTTGAATTGAATAATGCTAAATTTTGAGGAATAAATAACAAATTAAATTTTTGCGATTGTTCCAAGTTTATTCTAATTCTAAATTACTTTTTTGTATTTTAATGTATCGAACCAAATGTGTAAACGACAAAGAGGGACATAGCGCGGTCAATAGTTTACTGTACTCAGCAGTCAATTTATCACCTTCTTCTCTTCTATTGTCTTTGGTCAAAACTAAGTACGCGTAACCTAAAAAATGTCAAGCTTTACCATGGAGGTGTTAGTTGGCAGATTGCAACACTAAGGTTGCCCAATCCCAAAATATAAAAGGGTTGCCTTTTATATTTTTATTAATTATACACAAAAAAAGTAAATCTTTCCTTTGAAACGAAATTTTAGACCAACGAAATTTTCTTTTATTGGTATAAATGTCTCTCTAACGGCAAAGACTGCGAAAAAACAACTTGAACTACAAAAGAACATTTGTTGGTCTCAAATTCCGTTTCCCAGAAAATCAATTAATTTTTTACGTGTAGTAACTTCCTGTATCAGGCAACATCATTCCAGATGTAGATATATTATATCAATAACGTTATCATAAAAAATAAAATTTTTTAAATTTCGAACAAATTATTTATTTTATAAAATCTCTCAGCAAATAAAATCATGTGTGATTTTCCAAGAAGTGCAAACGTATAAAAATATATCTTATATTCACAGGCTGGCCGCAAACGCCTAAAAGTATATCATTTATTACAACCAAACACACATGTGGAAAAAATATATTCTCATCCTCACATAAACGAACGACATCTAAGTACATGTCTGAAAGTTTTAACGGATGTAGTTAGTTACACAAACACACACAGATTCTCTGTTAAGATCTCTTATAAGTGTTCACTGATGAAAACAAAACAACTGAACTTTTAATGAATTTTTCTTTCATTTCCTTATGAAACCGTTTGCCTTTGCTATGATGGTCTTTCCGTTTTCTTCCAATATTAAGAAAAAAAGAAAAATCTATATACGTTTCTTTTCAAACTTTTTCTCTTTCGGAGGAATGGAAGTGTTAAAGTGTTACTTATACAACATTCGACATTGTTTTTTATGGCAAATAGAAAAGAAGTTGTAAAAATCAACATTAAAAGTTGTTAACGGATTGCAACACATGCTCAAATCTGCACGCATATAGACAAACCCCATACAGACATCAATCCTTCCGTTTTCGTTTCCCTTTTCGTCTTCATTTCCTTCCTGTTGGTCTTTGTCGTCACTTCCTTCGATCCTGTTGCTGTGGCGATGATGCTTTTGGTGATGTTAGTGTTGTTGTTATCGTCTTCAACAGCTTAAGAAATTGCTGTTTTCCCCATAAAACTTGGTTGACTTCGTCGTTCGTCTTGTGTTGTCAGGTGACATAGGGAAAATTAATTTTTATTAAATTGGATTGAAAGATGTTTTCGTTTGTTTTTTTCTCCAGTTTCAAACAAAAATTTATATCATGTGCGAGGGCAATTGACTAAGTTTTAATTCAGATTCATTTGCAGTGTCTAAATATCGTTAAGACACTGTAATAATTATAACAAGTAAGGAATGTCTAAAGTCGAACGGGACCCCGACTATATTATACCCTTTATCACATTGTACACCCAGATTTTTGATACCACCATAAATCCTTCAAATTTGTTGGGAGTTATATAAAGGTTTATATTCACACAAAAAAAAAATTTTCTGATTCAATCACCAAATTAATTGATCCAATTAATTTTTTAATTGAAATGTCTTCAATCACGAAAATGATAGTATCAATCACAGTTTTAATTGGACATAGAAAAAATTCTTGATTAAAAAATTAATTGATTTTTTCAGCAAATATCAATTAATTTTTTAATTGATTCAATTAAAAATTTAATTGATGTTGATTGCAAAACTCATTTAATTTATTAATTAAAAAAGGTAACTATTTTTAATTACTTTCTGAATTGGCTTAGAGTTTTTATTTGAATTAACAAATGATTGTTTGAAATACATTTTTAATTAAAAATTAAAAAAAAATCAGCACTTTTTTAACCCTTTCACTACCGATGTCCGCTTTGAAGGATATTCGAAAAAGACACCAAATTCTATTTTTCCACTTAGTTTTGATTTATTTCTCGATGTTATTTTAAAGTAGAGGCTTTAATCTAAATAACCTATAAATATTTTCTATATTGGTGAGGTCCAAAATACATTTTTGTAAACTTCTTTAGAAATAAACGAAAAATACGAAAATTTGAGACAATTTTTCTACTGTATGTTTCTAGTAAATGGAAATTCATACGAAAACTGTAGCCGACACTTTTTCGGGTTCTTTTTTGTATTTTTGCTCACACTTTGAAGGACATTATAGGCCAAATAGCGCTTATTTTCGTAAGGCCACTTGGTCACAATTCAAGAATCAAATTTTCAAAACAAGCTCATATAGCTCTTGAAGTAGGTTTTCAAAATGGCAATTTTTGTTCTACATACTGGTAGTACAAGTAAAAACAGAAGAAAAATTAAAGTTTTTAACATTAGGTTTATTTCGGTAGTGAAAGGGTTAACAGAATTAGTCTTCCGAATTTGATTAAAAAGTTAATTGTATCAATTAATTTTTTAATTAAAAATTTAAAAATTTTCAATCATTGACTTAATTAACTTAATGTTTCTATCATGATTAAAAAGTTAATTGTATCAATTAATTTATTAATTGAAAAAATTTTCAACTTCAATTAACTTTTTAATTGGAAATATTTTGGTGATATTTTTTTCTGTGTTCCCATACACATGAATTTAAATCTGAAATGATTTGGACATAATAGCCCTTAAGACGAAACACAATGTTAGTAAGATACAAGTAAGGAAAGTCTAAAGTCAGACGGGGTCGACTATATTATACCCTGCACCACTTTGTTGTTGATCCTCATTTTCGATACCATCTGCAATCCTTCAAATTTATTGGGTGCTGTATGTTTACTGTACTCTCTGTGAAAAAATTCAAGTTAATCAGAGTGAAATTATGACTTTCGGTGATCATACGAGTCTAAATCGGGTGAAAGATATATATGGGAGCTATATCTAAATCTGAATACATATCAACCAAATCTAGCATGCAGAGTAAGAATGTTAGTTCTACTCCTTGTGCAAAACTTTCCGTAAATCGGAGCAAAACTTTGGTTTCTGGGACCATATAAGCATTAGCGTACCCAGCAAAAACTAGGTAACCACATCTCATTACAATTGACATTACCAGGAGTAAAGCTGTCATTACACTTTGCATTACATTGCGGCGAGTTATAATGACTAACTTGTAATGACAAAAATAAATACTTCTCGGTAATTTTCGAATTGTTATTCTCAAATTTTATGCAGTTGTAGTTAACGATTTAATAAAATAGAATAAATGATGCTACCATTAGGTATAATTATTTACATAATCGAGCACTTACATAAAAAATCAAAAAGAGTATGTAATGTAACGCTAATTCTGAAAATTTTTCCGTTAAGAAATTATCACAAATATTTCATAATAATTGTGGTTAATGACATTAACATATTATGTTTTAAATAAATGCTTTCTTATACCTCATTCACATTACACTTCCAAAATGCGCTTAAACTAAATTTCAAATGTCATTTGCCTTATAAAAAAGAGACTTAAAATTCACTTTTAGTAGATTTTGAACCTTATGTGAATTGGCTATTGGATATATTATAACGAAATTCACGAATCCAACTCCTTAAACAACCTACATTTATTTCTATTTTAAGTGTGAAATTAAATTGCATCTTATTTAGATTATTTATTCGATTTTTTGTTTATTTATACAATATTCGTTTCTATTCAAGTAGTTCTCCTATTACAGCATCACTCGCCATATTTTGATCCATTGTAATCGGCGATAGAAATCAATATTTTCGAGATTTGGTTGCCTGAGACAATAAGTAGCTATTTTGCAAGCTTTGGTGTATCTACAAATATGTAATTACATATTAGGTGATTATATGCTTTAAATGCACTACTTATTTTATGGCCGAAAGTATGCCAGGGGAGAAGTACTTTCCTTCTAGGACATGCGTATGTAAATGTAATCCGAAGCGATGCCAATTAATAAGTGGTTATTAATTTTTAAATAAGCTTACCTACAAGATTACCGGGTAATGAGAGTTTTTGCTGGGTAGCTAGACAATTTTCCTAGGGAGGGCTATAGCCCCCATAGCTAAAAATTTATAGACCGAACTTATAGGTCCAATTAATGTTTCATTTTATAAAAATGAATAAAAAATTTTACATCAAAATAACTTGACAATTAATTTATAATAAAGCAACTAAAAGTAGTTCCACACTTTTCCCAGCAAAAAAATTGGGAGTTTTTCTAAAAGCACAACTTTAAAATCACTTCCAAAAATGTCCTCACAAAGAAGTTAATTATTTTAACCACACAGGAAGTTCTTTTACTTAATTTTTTTTCATATTTTAATGTGTACTTTTTTGTTTTGTTTTGTTAATTAGTCGAAGGAAATCGTTTCAAACAAGCGTCAGAATGCATTAAACATCATAAATAAAATATAGAAATTATTTATTTGGGAAAATATCACAAAATTTTTTAATTCACATTCAAAACACTGAATTCGGATCACACCTTAAGAAGTGGTGCAAATTCATTGCAACGGCTGTTGAAACGGTGGACATTCGTCCTATGACAAGTTCATTCATTGCTTCTCCACCAATTTTGCACCACTTCCGGACCCAAAAAGAACATTTGCACTTCTTTTTTCGCAAAGTTTTTTGCAGCATTACTGAGATATTAATTTATGAAGGAATAGTTTTAATATCAATTACTATTTTTTTAATTAAATTGACTAAACTAAACCAATCATAAGTTCAACCACAGATTTATTTCATAAATCAGACTTCAAATATTGTCAAAGACAACTGCTACCACAACCCAAGTAATTCGATTGTGCATGAAAGTCTTTAGCGATTGTATATACTTGTTTAATTTTTATAAAAATGGAAAATCTTAAAAAGAGTTTCAAATTTGGGGGGGGGCGGCTAAAATTTTCTAAGCCTCCTCCTCAGAGGCCTTCCTACGCTTATGCATATAAGTGCATATCAGGCGAAAGATATATATGGGACTTATATCTAAATCTGAACTGATTTCTTCCAAAATCAATCGAGTTCTATTCTGACCCAAAACACATATTTGAAGTTGATTGGGCTAAAATTGCGACCTAAACTTTGATCACAAAAATGTGTTCACAGACAGACGGACATGGCTAAATCGCCTCACACAAAAAAAAAAATTCTGATTCAATCACGAAATTAATTGATCCAATTAATTTTTAATTGAAATGTCTTCAATCACAGAAATGATAGTATCAATTAAAAAATTAATTGAAGGTCAATTAAAAAGTTAATTGATCCAATTAAAAAATTAATTGATACTATTATTTTTGTGATTGATTTTTGTTTCAATTAAAAAATTTGTTGAATCAATTAAATTTTTAATTGAATATTTTTTAAAACTCAATTAAAATTTTAATTGGAAAAATTTTCGTGAAATTTTTTGTGTGCAGGGACCGACCCTGAGCATTGTTGCCAGAGACAACATATGTCTATTTCGTTGCCTTCTGGGTGTTGCAAACATATGCACTATCTTATAATACCCTGATCCACAGTGTGGCGCATGGTATAAATATTTTATGCAATTGCGGAAACGTGTATTTTTATAATCTAGAGAGACGTATTAAAGGAGTCATTTTTACAATTGTTGCTACACACAAAATTTTTTTTTCCGATTCAATCACGAAATTAATTGATCCAATTAAATTTTTAATTTAAAAGTCTTCAATCATGAATATGATAGTATCAATCACAGTGTTAATTGGTCTTTAAAAAAATACTTGATGAAAAAATTAATTGATTTTATAGCAAATTTCAATTAACTTTTTAATTGATTCAATTAAAAATTTAATTGATATTGATTGCAGAACTCAATTATTTTTTTCATTTAAAACGTAACTATTTTTAATTACTTCTTAACTGACTTTGTGTTTTTAGTCTAATTTAGTCTAAAACAAGTAAGGAAAGTCTAAAGTCGGGCGGGGCCGACTATATTATACACTTCACCAATTTGTAAGTCCGCATTTTCGATACCATATAAAATCCGTCCAATGTGTTGGATGCTATATGAATTCATACACATATATTCTGTATATCTGAGCAGATCTGTACAGAGTTCTGCAATACTTATAGATTTTACTTTTAAGTCGGTTAATGCGCTGTGGTGGAACACAATGTTAGTAAAAAATATAGGAAACATTTAATTATGAACGAATTTTGAGGCAACTTCGCAAAAATTTGAGTCATTTTGATAAGTTTTCGACTTAGCAGTGGCGATTTGATAAGGAAAATGTAGGTATTTCTGCCAGTTTTGCCTAAATAGGAAAAACATAAATATGGAATCTATATCGAAATCTGAACCGATTGCAATCAAATTTCACATGCATAGTTATTATGTTGAATCTACTCCCTGTGCAAAATTTCACGTAAATCGGATTACAACTTTGACCTCTGTGGTCATATGACGGAAAATCGGGCGAAAGATATATATGGGAGCTATATCAAAATCTGAAACGATGTCAACCAAAATAAACACGCATATGCAGAACCTTAATTCTATTGCCTGTGCAAAGTTTCAAGTTCAATTCTACTCCCTCTGCAAAATTTCACGTAAATCAGAGTAGCACTTTTCCCTCTGTGGACATATTAGTCCAAATCGGGCGAATGATATATATGGGAGCTATATCTAAATCTGAAGCGACTTCAACTAAATTTTGCACAATTAACGATACTATAAAACGTACTCCTTGTGCAAAATTTCAAGCAACTCAGGGCAAAACTCTGGCTTTTGGGGCCATATAGGTCCAAATCGGTCGAAAGATATATATGGGAGCTATATCTAAATCTGAACCGATTTCAACTAAAGTTGGCACAATTAACGATACTATTAAACGTACTCCTTGTACAAAATTTTAATCAAATCAGGGCAAAACTCTGGCTTTTGAAGCCACATAAGTCAAAATCGGACGAAAGATATATAGGGGAGCTATATCTAAATCTGAACCGATTTCAACTAAATTTGGCACAAATAACGATACTATTAAACGTACTCGTTGTGCAAAATTTGAAGCAAATCAGGGCAAAAATCTCGCTTTTGGGGCCATATAAGTCCAAATCGGACGAAAGATATATATGGGAGCTATATCTAAATCTGAACCGATTTAGCTGATATTTGGCAGTTTTTATGGGACTGACAAAACATTCAGATGTACAAAATTTGAGGAACGTCGGTTCATAAATACGTGAATTATGATGAAATCGGTGATAACTATATATGGCAGCTATATCTAAATCTGAACCGATTTTTTCCAAAATCAATAGCGATTGTCTTCTACCCGAAGAAAGACGCTATGTCAAATTTGAAGACGATCGGACTTAAACTGCGACCTGTACTTTGTGCACAAAATTACATATACAGACAGACGGACGGACGGACAGACAGACAGACGGACATCGCTAAATCAACTCAGAATTTAATTCTAAGCCGATGGGTATACTAAAAGATGGGTCTATGACAATTATTTCTTGGCGTTACATACAAATGCACAAACTTATTATACCCTGTACCACAGTAGTGGTGAAGGGTATAAAAATGACTGTTTTAAATAAATTTTTTGTTAAAAATTAAAAAATTTCCCTCTCTTCTTTTTAAGTGACTTCCGAGTTTGATTAAAAAGTTAACTTTATCAATTACTTTTTAATCAAAAACTTTTAAATTTTCTATAATTGACTTAATCAACTTAATGTTTCTATCTCGATTAAATGTTAATTGTATAAATTAATTTATTATTTGAAAGTTTTTTTCAACTTCAATCAACTTTTTAATTGGAAAAATGTTGGTGATATTTTTTTCTATGTACGTATGAGTGACGATTTGACAACGATATGGGTTACATCTCGCCAAGATACATAGAAAAAAATATCACCAAAATAATTCCAATTAAAAAGTTGATTGAAGTTGAAAAGTTTTCAATTAATAAATAACTGATAAAATTAACTATTTATTAATTATGTCAATGATGGTTAGGTTAAAGTGGCAGCCCGATTAAATTTCAAGCTCACTTAGACTATTCAGTCCAATGTGATACCACAGTGGTTGTTGTTGTTGTTGTAACAGTTTATTGTGATCTCATCCATTTCATGTTATACGCTTGGTACATCAGCTTGTTGGCAGATCAAGGAACTCTGCGACTAAGATGGGGTGTGTCCAGAGTGATCTGGTGGTAAGTCGGGTTGGTTTGGCTGGGCAGGAGAAAAGATGACGCGTGTCGTGTGGCCCTTGGTTGCAAATTGGACAAACGTCAGCTACGCTGCTATCAATCACCGATAAGTAGGAATTGAGGCGGCTGCACTTGCCTGATCTTAATTGGGCCAAAACTACCCTAGTCTGCCGTGGGAGGTCTCTTTCCTCCGGTGCTATGGGCGGTGGTCGGACTCCAAGAACAGGATTAACCTTGTAGCTTCTCACCGCTTCAGCTACAGTATCCTCATGAATCCTGTTCAAACCTGCCTGGTACGCTGCTTGATCTAGAGGCTCTCTTTTATAGCACTGGATCTCGCGCTCTAGATTATGTATATCAACCCTTACGTTCCTGGGTGGTGGTTGTGTATCCATAAGATGGTGGTTTGGATGATTACTGCGATAACAACCCAGGAGATACTGCTTTGACAACATGTAGTTGTGTCTTCGCCGCCACGGCGGCGGGTTCTACGCACCGGATTGACCCGATGGATACCAGCCATCGGCCAGCGGCTGCCACCTCAGTGTACGTGTTGTCTCGTCCATACCACAGTGGTGAACTTCTCTGTCAAAGTTAATGATGGGAAATATTTAAATGTTTAATTAAAAAAAAATAATTGATACAATTAACTTTTTAATCAAACTCAGACTAACGGCCATTTTCATGTATCTCCGTTAGACTTTAACTCCCAGTTAACAGAAAGTAAAAACGAAATATCTTCTCTCCGGTTAACTTTAACTGAAAAATTTTTAGCAGTTAAGTTCGTAACTGGCATATGGAATATATAGACAATATGACAGACATGTCCATTGTACGGTTTAAAAGTTCGTTAGCTAACGTAGCACAAGCGTAGCTTCCTGAAAATGGGGGTAAGTCAGTTAAAAAAGTGATGTGAACTTTTTGATTTAATTTTTTTTAAATTTATTTCAATCCCTTTTAATCAAACTAAAAACACAAAGTTAGTTAAGAAAGTATTTGAATATAGTTACGTTTTCTTTTTTGATTTTTGTAATCAATATCAATTAAATTTTTTATTGAAACTATTAAAAAACAAGTAAGGAAAGTCTAAAGTCGGGCTGGGCAGACTATATTATACGTTGCGCCACTTTGTAGATCCACATTTTCGATACCATATCAAATCCATCAAATGTGTTCTACAATATTTATAGACTTTAAATTTAAGTCGACTAATGCCCTGGGATGGAACACAATGTTAGAAAAAACAAGTAAGGAAAGTCTAAAGTAGGGCGGGGCCGACTATATTATACCCTGCACCACTTTGTAGATCTAAATTTTCGATACCATATCACATCCGTCAAATGTGTTGGGGCTATATATAAAGGTTTGTCCCAAAAACATACATTTAAATATCACTCGATTTGGACCGAATTAGATAGACTTCTACAAAATCTATAGACTCAAAATTTAAGTCGGCTAATGCACTAGGGTGGAACACAATGTTAGTAAAAAAATATGGGAAACATTTAAATCTGAAGCAATTTTAAGGAAACTTCGCAAAAGTTTATTTATGATTTATCGCTCGATATATATGTATTAGAAATTTAGGAAAATTAGAGTCATTTTTACAACTTTTCGACTAAGCAGTGGCGATTTTACAAGGAAATTGTTGGTATTTTGGCCATTTTTGTCGAAATCAGAAAAACATATATATGGGAGCTATATCTAAATTTGAACCGATTTCAACCAAATTTGGCACGCATAGCTACAATGCTAATTCTACTCCCTGTGCAAAATTTCAACTAAATCGGAGTTAAAAATTGGCCTCTGTGGTCATATGAGTGTAAATCGGGCGAAAGCTATATATGGGAGATATATCCAAATCTGAACCGATTTCGTGCCAAATTTGGCACGCATAGTTACAATGCTAATTCTACTCCCTATGCAAAATTTCAACTAAATCGGAGCAAAAAATTGGCCTCTGCGGGCAATTGAGTGTAAATCGGGCGAAAGCTATATATGGGAGATATATCCAAATCTGAACCGATTTCAACCAAATTTGGCACGCATAGTTATAATGCTAATGCTACTCCCTGTGCAAAATTTCAACTAAATCGAAGTTAAAAATTGGGCTCTGAGTGTAATCGAGTAAATGAGTGTAAATCGGGCGAAAGCTATATATGGGAGCTATATCTAAATCTGAACCGATTTGGCTGATATTTTGCAAGCTTTTTGAGACTCATAAAATATTCGGATGTACGGAATTTGAGGAAGATCGGTTGATATACACGCCCATTATGACCAGATCGGTGAAAAATATATATGGCAGCTATATATAAATCTGAACCGATTTTTTCGAAAATCAAGAAGGATCGTCGTTAAGCCGAAACAGGACCCTATACCAAATTTTAGTATAATCGGACTAAAAGTGCGAGCTGTACTTTGCACACAAGAATACATCAACAGACAGACAGACAGACAGACAGACAGACAGACGGACATCGCTAAATCGACTCAGAATTTAATTCTAAGCCGATCCGTATACTAAAAGGTTGGTCTATGATTACTCCTTCTTGGCGTTACATACAAATGCACAAACTTATTATACCCTGTACCACAGTAGTGGTGAAGGGTATAAATATGGGAAACATTTAAATCTATACCAATTTTGGGGAAACTTCGCAAAAGTGTATTTATGATTTATCGGTCGATAGATATGTATTAGAAATAAAGGCAGATTTTAGTCACTTTTACAAGTTTTCGACTTAGCAGTGCCGATGTTATATGGAAAATGTGGGTATTCTGGCTATTTTTGCTCAAATCGGAAAAACATATATATGCACTCTTAGAAAAATATGTTTTTCATATGTTCCGATATAAACAAAATGTGTTTCGGGCACAATTTTAAAACACAATATATTTAAGTGTAAACATGTAATGTTCCTAAACTAACACTAAATGTTTGGGACATCTACGTTAATATGTTACAATATATTATGTTTGGGGCATGAATGTTTCATAAAAATCATATGTGTGAATGCAAACATATATAAATTTACAAATTTCGACTAAACATACATATGTTGTGATATTTTATTCAAAACGATAGAGAGAGAGAGAGAGTATAGAGAAAGAAATAGAGATGGAAACCGAGAGAGTTGAAAGAATCAAAAGAGAACAATTTTTGTGAAACCGCTTGTATGTTGTTTTGGAAAACTGTTTATGATAAGGCCAAAAATTTGATATGCTTAAGTCTAAATATTATTTAATTTGAATAAAGATAGTAGACATTCGGAACCAAGAGAATAGACATTTGAAAAACAAACAGCCTATGTTTTCGCCTTGAGAGCAGCATTTTATGTATGTGTGGACATGAGTTTCGTTTATCATTTTGGCATTATGGGCACAATTTTTTCTTGGTTCGTTAAAAGAAATCAGGGGTCTTCATAAAAATAACGAAAGGGCACTATACTCTTTTTAGAGTTGGGACAGTAAAATGAAATAAGGAGGAAATAGTGAAAAATTACACAGTAGAATGTATAAAAACAAGTCCACGAGAAGTTGACGGACACCTTCAAATATAAAAGCGGGCATTAAGTTCGAGTTTTGCAGCTTATTATTAAAGCAAAATAAAAGGCATTTTAGAGCGATGGTGTTAAATGCTAGTAAAAAATTGTTCACGCCTAAATAAATTTATGTTTATATTATAAAATTATTTATGTATGTTTCTACTCGACTCCGCGTTCTTCTTTTGTTAGAATTTTTGAATTCCTTCCAAATTTTAAAGGTTTGTACCAAAAACAGTTTTTTGTTACAAAATTGTTATTTTTGCAATAAAAAAAAAATAATATTTTATCCAAAAATCAGTCAATTTCGTTTATATCAAGCACTGCTACTGACTATAAATCTTTAATAACCCACATTTCGAAGTTTCATTATAAAAATTTAATATAGTATGTTATAAATATAAATGTGTAAATTAAAAAAAGTGTTCGGTCGGAACAGGGATTGAACCCACGACCCTTTGCATGCACGGCAGACATGCTAACCACTGCTCCACGTGGCAAACAAATGTATGTTTCTGTTAAATAATGTTATGTTTGCATGGGCTCGTGGGCGCTGCAAACTATGCTATATAAATATAACTTATAACGATAATTATCTACTGGCGACTATAACAGCTACGTAGCCCAGTGGTAGTGTGTTGGCTTACAAACTGTATGGTCCTCGGTTCGATTCTCCGTGCAGGCGAAAGGTAAAATTTAAAAAATTTATAAAAGTGAATAATTTCTTCAACATTATTTGTATTACAGAAAAAGGTTCCAAGAACTAAAATATTTCGTGGAAGTGAAAATTACGAGTATGTTAGGCAATAAGCACAATCGTCTTTGGGAAGAATTCTTCCAAGCATATAATATTTTTGGGCTAAAAATGCTTCGAAACATATAATATGTTCACATAAAACAAACATATTAATGTTTCGGCAGTATCCAATAATATATGTGCTACCTGCAAAATATGTTTGGAACATATGTTAAAGAAGCGATTTTTTTGAGGGTGTGGAAGCTAAGTATTTTAATTGCATGCATACTAAGTATTTAAATTCTACTCCCCGTGCAAAATTTCACGTAAATCGGACTGAAACTTTGACCTCTGTGGTCATATAACGGAAAATTGGGCGAAAGATATATATGGGAGCTATATATAAATCTGAACCGATTTCAATAAAATTTAGTACACTTTACTACACTACACACAGAGAAGATATTGGTTGTATATCGGTTGTAGTTATGAAAATTCTAATTTAGTAATTATTCATCAATTGTGTCAACCTTATTGCTATATTCAAAATCATTTTGCAATCTTCCCTACCATTTGGCGAACATGTCAATAGATTATCTATTCTCATAATAATCAAATAGTTGTATCAACCAAATGTCTCACCTATAAAAATTTTTAGTTTAAATCGGTTGATACGACCAACCATAAATAAATTCCACAACAGTCACTCAGTAGTCATCAGGTACATACGGTCTTCATAACCGACTGACATGTGAAATATTTTTCAAATGACATTTTGTTATTTTCAATTTATAGTAGTTGAAGAAGACTTGTAGACATTACACATTTTAATTCAAATAAAAAAATATGGCCAGAGGCACAGACATGAAGAACATAAAGCGCAGAAGAAATCAAATTCTCAAATCGTGGTATGGTATATATCACCCGTGCCGACTTAAATAAGGAATTAAATTAGCTTGGCTGTTATCCCGTTCGTTTATTGCTCAATGGACAACATTCAATAGGAGCGTTGAACAAATCCCTCGGAGTTTATAAGCTGCACTTTCTTTATTTGATAAATAATATGTATGTGTATATTAATATATTTAAAGATATTTAAATAAAATATATATTATGAGTAAAAAATTTATTTTAATACGGTTTCCAGTATTAATAAGGTTGGATAACACAACTGAATTATGAAGGTAGCATCAACCTATGCCATCGGTTTACACAACCAATAGCTTATGTTGTATTAGTTGTATTGACCGAATAGTTGGGAGACACAACTGCCTTTTGATAGTTGCTGTAACTGCCAAAAGGAGCTTGGCTATAAATTCGGTTGCTACAACCAATCTGTATTTTCTGTGTACTAATTCTACTCCTAGTGCAAAATTTCAATCAAATTGAGCTAAAATTCTGTCTTCTGGGGCCATATAAGTCCATATCGGGCGAAATATATATATATGGGAGCTATATCTAAATTTGAACTGATTTCAATCAACTCACTATACGACCAAGCGTGATGTTTGTGCAAAATTTCACGAATATCAGGATAAAACTTTGGCCTCTGGGTCCATATAAGTGCATATCGGGCGAAAGATATATATGGGAGCTATATCTAAATCTGAACCGATTTCTTCCAAAATCAATAGGGTTCTATTCTGATCCAAAGCAGAAACTTGTGCCAAATTTAAAGTCGATTGGACTAAAACTGCGACCTAGACTTTGATCACAAAAATGTGTTCATAGACAGAGGGACGGACGGACAAACGGACATGGCTAGATCGACTCAGGGACCCACCCTAAGCATTATTGCCAAAGACACCATGTGTCTGTCTCGTCTACTTCCGGGTGTTGCAAACATTTGCACTAACTTATAATACCCTGTTCCACAGTGTGGCGCCGGGTATAATTAATTGAAATTTGCTCATGAAATCAAAAAAAAAATTTTAATAGAGTATTTTTTTATGCCTAATTAAAACGTTGATTAATATTATCATTTCTGTGATTAAAGATATTTCAATTAAAAAATTAATGGGATCAATTAATTTCGTGATTGAATCAGAATAAAATTTTTTTGTGTGTACCAAATTTCAAGCGGATCGGATAAAATTTGCTCCTCTTAAAGCCTCCGCTATCCAAATCAGGGGGTCGGTTTATATGGGGGCTATAACTAGAAGTGATCCAATGTGGCACAGTTGCAATACTATCCGACCAATATTACCAGCAACTAATTGTGACAAGTTTCAGGTCGATAGTTTGTTTCGTTCGGAAGGACGGATGGACATCGATAGATTGACTCAGAGTTTCACCACGACCCAAAATACTTTATTGGGTCGAAGTCCAATATTGCAACGCATTACAAACGCAATGATAAAGTTAGTATACTCCCCATCCAATAGTGGAGGGCATAGGTTAGGTAAGGTTAGGTTAGGTGGCAGCCCGATGTATCAGGCTCACTTAGACTATTCCGTCCATTGTGATACCACATTGGTGAACTTCTCTCTTATCACTGAGTCCTGACCGATTCCATGTTAAGCTCGATGACAAGGGACCTCCTTTTTATAGCCGAGTTCGAACGGCGTTCCACATTGCAGTGAAACCACTTAGAGAATCTTTGAAACCCTCAGAAATGTCACCAGCATTACTGAGGTGGGATAATCCACCGCTGAAAAACTTTTTGGTGTTTGGTTGTAGCAGGAATCGAACCCACGACGTTGTGTATGCAAGGCGGGCATGCTAACCATTGCACCACGGTGGAGGAGGGCATAAAAATGCAAGAGTTTACAGCCAGATTCTGATTTTATGACGAAAAGACTGATGCTCATAATTTAATTTATGAATTGTAAGAAAAATATTGATAAGGGTACCGAATATGGCACATTTGGACCAGTGTATCTTGTTCACTAAAAAACTATAACCGTAGCTGTAGCGCTGTAGCGTTGTAGAGTATACATCAGTTTTCTCCCCAACTCGAAATCTGCATAGTTTTCTCTTTGATGTGAAGCTTTCAATTTTTATAAACGTGAATTATAATGATAACTAAATAATTGCTAATGTTCTGTTTTTTTCTTTTTAGGTAAGTTGACGTCTATACAAAATGTTCATATGTGGAAGAAAAATGTGAGTACAACCTTCTCCAAAAACATCCCGAGTTTACTCATTGGCGGGTTCATAAATTTAGTTTATAATAATTAATGTTGATTTTTAGGCTTTTTTCCTATCTCCTAAAAATATTCTTCGCTCATTCCACATAGAAACTCATACTTTTATATACATTTGAATTACAAAATCGTTTATCTTCATTGTAAACATTGAAAATTAAACAATTGAGCTTCACTTCATTCTTCATTTTCATAATTAAATTCTTATCAAAATGAAATTACTCTTCCACTTAGACATGTAAGAGAATTAAAATGCCTTTCACCAAGTATTTAATTTATAATCTTCAGTAGAAAGTTTTCCATTCATCATTTGTTCTCGTCGCTGTGGATTGTTCATTGTCAATTTCCTGCACCCACTTGCCTCTAATACCAATACAAACAATATAAATCAAATGTAAAGAAATGTGAATTTTGTAGATTAATAGAAGTAGAAGAAGAAGAAGGAAAGAGGCACGAAGAAAGTAAAGAATTTGTTTTTGGAATGATTTATCACAGTGCCTACTTTAAGGCGTACAAATGCTTACTTAAAACTCATACAAAATTTAACAGGCTTACAAACTCATGAGGCCAAAGCAATATCCTCTTCAAAATATCCTAGATTCTAGACCCTAAGCAAAAAATGTTCTTTCTTTCTCGTTCTTATTCCATTTCACCCATATCCGTCTAAAGTTAACCAAGGCAAGCCGACATTATAGCGATTTAATGCCACAATGAAAAAAGCCATAAAGTTTTGTTTTACAGTTTAATAAATTGAAAAATTTAACACCAGCTTTAAAAGCCAAACAAATTAAAAGGAAAAGGCATTTTCTTTGTAGTAGCAGTAGTAAATCCCCAAAAGTATGCCATGTTCTTTGAGAGTATTAAGAATGTAAAAGAAATTATGCAACATTTATGGTATATACAAAACCCATTGCATATTTTTAGGAATTGTGTTTGTTTCTCTAATTCCTTCAAATTTTAGTTCTTTTTCTGGGCAGTGGGAAAAATAAACATTTGAATTAGTTGCCAAAGAAATTCTTAAATAGAAATTCAAAGATACCCAAATCGTTGAAGCCAAATTCAATAGGATTTTTTTTTATTTATTTATATAATTCCATCAACGATTCCATTAAGATTTTAAACATCCAAAAAGAGTTTATTTTTGAGCAAATATCCTTTTAAAGAATCATTCTTAACTATTCCATTGAAGGATGTTAACAAAGTGATGACAAATTGTGTAAAGAAAATTCAAGCACGTGTTTCACATGGTGGATGCTTTAGAAATGTTCACAAAAATGTTTTAGTCAAGCCATGACATGGAGCAATGACAAACGGACGGACAATCTAACAGTGTTCTGTTGTTGTTTTTTTATTTTCATTCCCCCACATAATGGAGGTAAAAAGGTAAATGACACTAAAGCAGGTTGTTCTTCTTTGTGTGATGGCTTGAGTTTTTTTTTGTGTGTGCTTAGTTTTATGTACAAGATAACTACACATAATTTATGCTTACATATATAAATATATATAAACAGAGCCGTTGAAAGGACTTTTTTTGGGGCTTTTATATGATTCAAATAAAGATTAGAGCGCTACAATGAGATTCAAATGTGTATTTTATCAACAAAGGTTGATAAAATACCACCGTGGTGCAATGGTTACCATGCCCGCCTTGCATACACAAGGTCGTGGGTTCGATTCCTGCTACGACCGAACACCAAAAAGTTTTTCAGCCGTGGATTATCCCATTTCTGATTATTATGACATTTCTGAGGGTTTCAAAGTTTCTCTAAGTGGTTTCACTGGAATGTGGAACGCCGTTCGGACTTGGCTATAAAAAGGAGGTTCCTTGTCATTGAGCTTAACATGGAATCGGGCAGCACTCAGTGATAAGAGAGAAGTTCACCACTGTGGTATCACAATGGACTGAATAGTCTAAGTGAGCCTGATACATCGGGCTCCCACATAACCTAACCTAACCTAAGGTTGAGAGAGAGAGTTGGCCTGTGTTAATATTCCGACTACACATAACCTAACCTAACCTAAGGTTGAGAGAGAGAGAGTTGGCCTGTGTTAATATTCCGACTACGAGTATAGCTGTATTCGTGTCCATCTGTGATGCCTTTGTACCACTTTTTCAAATGTTAATAAGTCATGATCCCTGTCTAACAAATAATGGAGGTTGCGCTATTATTTGGTATACCATAATATTTTCAAGCGGACATATGTACCACCTAAAAATATGCAACGAAATTTGTCTATAGTACACTGAAGTATTTACGTGATATTAATAATTGAGCAACCTAAATTTTAGGTCGATCAACTTCATTTTACGGTCATTCAAAATCATTTTGTGGATTTTTTTGATGTTTTCTTCGGTAACCACATCTTTCGGGCGTCCACTGCGTTCACCATCCTCCGTGCTCACTTCACCACGCTTGAATTTTGCATACCAATCAATTATTGCTGATTTCCCTGGGGCAGAGTCCGGAAACTCATTATCAAGCCAAGTTTTTGCTTCCATCGTATTTTTCCCCTTCAGAAAACAGTATTTTATCAAAACACGAAATTCCTTTTTTTCCATATTTTTCACAATAAAAAAAAATTGACTTACAGACGTCAAATTTTGACACGAATCATTTGAAGGTTGGTACTATATAAAAATAATATGCATTTAATACTAGCAACGCCATCTATGTGTCAGACCGGGGACTTATCAGCCAACCTGTTAGTGTGCGGTGTCGTTACAACCCTTGCAATTGCTTGGTGTCGTTACAACCCTTGCAATTCTCCCATCGAACATTTCCCATCATAACAGCCTTCTTACGCAGTATGAGTTTGCAGGTAGCCAGGGGCATACCAACAGATTCTAGTTCCCCTGGAATATGAAAGGTAGTCCCTAGCCTCGCCAACTCATCTTCTTCGCAGTTCCCCGGTATGTTCCTATGGCCAGGCACCCATATTAGGTGAATATTGTGCTGCTCAGCCATCTCATTGAGAGATTTGCGGCAGTCGATGGACTCTGCGTTCGAGTTAAGGAACACAGAGTCCAAGGATTTTATTGCAGGTTGACTGTCTGAGTACATATTAATGCCAACATTTTTTGGAACATTACTTCTCAGCCAATTCGCCACCTCTCTTATTGCTAATATTGCAGCCTGAAAAACACTACAGTGATTAGGTAATGTTTTCGTTATTCGAAGTTACAGATCTATAGAATATACTCCGAACCCCACTTGTCCATCCAATTTGGAGCCATTAGTGTAGAAAGCTATACATCGTTTATTCCTCGGGGCCTGTATGCACCACGCCTGACTGTGGGGAATTAGAGTTTCAGGCTTTTTGTCGAAAAGTTACCTAATTACCCTCTGATGTTTTAATGAAACCTGGAGCTGTGTTAGTGGATGCTAGTATCTTCCGTAGTCTGGAAGCTTCCGACGTATTCTCGATACTGATACAGTAATCATTCCAAGAGTTATGCTGAGCTCTTCTCAGTTCTCGTTTATATCCTCTCAGATTCATCTTGTAAGTGTCCCAATCCTCCGGAGCTCTAGTGAACTTTGCTTTGTTAAAGAGCTTCCTGAAGGATTTCTTCATATTACTTAACTCCGTAGATCACTTGGCGGTCGATCTTTCCCCCTTGGCTTTCCTCTAGGACATGCAGCTTTTAGTGAAATGTTGAAAGCCTTTGAAATTCGCTCCACGGTTTGTTCGATACCCTGCACAGTGCTTATATTTATCTCTGGTATTTCTGGTATCATCATATTGAACGTATCCCTATTCCAATCAGCTTTCCTCACATTTGGCGGAAATACGGTCTTTAAAGTACGAACAGCCAATTGACAGCCAAACTGATGTAACGATGATTTGAGAAGCCGCGCTCCCTCAAAACTTGCCACTTATCTTATCATTCAGTTCCGGAGAGGCCAATGTCCAATGTCCAAAACCTCTTGCCTATTTCTGGTGACGAAGGTTGGTGCATCTCCCTTATAGCAAACTGCCAGGTTAGTACGCAAAATAAATTCTATTACCGACTCTCCCCTTGCATTAGTATCACTACTTCCCCAAATACTATGATGTGCATTTGCATCACATCCCATAATGAGTGAATTTCAGTGACTCCTCAATCAAGGTCTTAACCGCACATTGAGGCATTTCCCTATCATGTCCCATGTAGACCGAAGATACCCAATATTTGCATTTGGCTATCTCTAGACTGGCTACTACAGTGTCTGCATTGCTCAATGAAGGAAGCAGAAATAAGTTTAATTCGTTTTTGGCAGTTATACATGTTTGAAACCCGGTGCTATATAAGTTTATCCGGACGTCAGTGGTCGTGTCGAACAGATCCCATATATTGGCCACATTATAAGTTAAGTCCGAAAGCATAATCGATACTGCTGCATGTTTATGGGATCGATAACACATTTACCGATTATTTAGTCATCAACGAACTGTCGTATCGATTGGACACACTGTAAGATTCTTTACAAACACAGACATTCCGTCCGGAAAAAACTTATAGTCTGTGGTCATATAAGTGCATATCGGATAAAAGATATATATAGAGGCTCTATCTAAATCTGAATCAATACCAAAATCAATAGGGATGGATTTTAGTCCGAAAAACATACTTTTGTCAAATTTGAATTCGAGACAACTGCAACTGAGACTTGGATTACACAAATGTCCTCACAGACCGACGTACATACACTGAAAAAAAAGTCGATGATTGCGAGCCAAAGAAGTGGAGAATACAAGTAAGGATAATTTTAAGACATAATTCTCTTTTAAATATGGGTTTTGTGTACTTGCTTCTAGGAAGCAAATTTTAATTTTTCGCTTTTTCAGTTTTTTTTCATATGCAATCAAAGTCCTTTAAAAAAGAGTTAACGACAACTTTATTTTCCAAATTAATATTCGGCTTCCAGTAGAAATTATGCTATGTTTCAAGTAAAAAACTTCTTTAAAATAAAGTTTATATTTGAACGATTTTTTGCTTAATAGTCAAGATGCAAAAATACAACAAATTTAAAGAAAATTTCATTTAAAGAATTTTTCTAAATAATTAATGTCAAATTGACCTTAGCCCAAACAGTTTTTCTTTCGTGTTATGATATCCATTTTTAAGTCAAATCACTTAATTATAAGGACAATACGACTTGATTGAAGAGTTTATCGACTTTTGAACAAGGAAAAGAACTTTATTTTAGAGAAATTCGTCTTCAATGCTAAGCAAAATTTGCATTCGTATTTTAAAGACATAAAATCTTTGACCTCAAGACAATATTTTTTTAGTGTAGCTAGACCGGCTCTAGGACTGGCCCTGAGCGTTATTGCCTTAGACACCATGTGTCTCTCTCGTATCCTTCTAGTACTACGTTATAATACCCTACATCACAGTGTAGCACAGGATATAAAAACTGTGCATTTAATTTGTATTTTTTATACCCCAAACCCCATAGTGGTTAGAATATAACAACTTTGATCTGTCAAAAAATTTGCCTACCAGAAATATTGATTTTAGATCCCATAAAATATATACCGATCGACTCAGAATAACCTCCTGAGTCGATGTAGCCCTTGGTATCCGTCCGTCTGACCATGTTCTCCTTATTCGCAGGATTCCGGTCGCAATTATCAACTGATTTTGATAAAATTTGGTACATGGTTTTATTTAGCACAAGGACAAACGCTATTGTATTTGGAAAAAAACGGTTCAGATTTATTCAGATTCTAAGATATTAACTAAACTTGGTAAATATCATACGATTTAGATATAGCTCCCATATATAATATTTATTAACCAATGTTAGTCAAATTTCAAATTTATATATAAATTAAATTACAATACATATTAGCCAATCTTATTCAGACAAACACATAAATATATTACATAAATATATTACCCGATTTTCACAACTTTTACTACCTTCGCTACACTAATTAGTGACGATTTTGCTCACTCCGTCATTTGGGCATTATCTTCGTTATATGCTGTGAGTCACCGTCTAGATGAAACATGATCTCCTCTTGCGATCATGGGAAATGGCGATGACATTTTTAAAAATTCTATTTAAAATTGATAGTGGTGCCTAAAAGTATGCAACTATTTCATTGAGAACTACTACAAGGTTAGTTATTCGTTTAAAACTTAGCATTTCACGAATTGAGGGCAAGTATTTCTTTTTAGCTTTTTTTTTGCTTTTTTTATCGCATAGAAAAATCTTTATATTCTTTGAGATCCTCTTAATTGTACCGAGACGTTTACCACTTGGCGTACGTCTCTGTATTGTACATTTGGCAAATGAAACTAATGTAGGCGTTAGCTCATTGTGCTCAAACATTTGAGGCACAAAATTCACCCACGTACTGACAAACATGCAATGATACAACAGGAAACGGATGTGCGGGCAAGGATATAGATCACGATAACTATGGTCTGCCTGTAAATGATGCTGTAGTTTGAGATGTGAGAGGAGTGAAAAGAAAGCTAAATGAAAACGGGAATAAAAACAATTCCCCAACTATAGTCATAGAGCTTTGTTTGAGAGAAAACAAAAAAAAAAAAAAAAGAGCAGGAAGTGAAAAATTCAGTGCCATGGATAGAGAGTAGAATACGGGGTAAACAAGGCCTGTCGGTTTAGTTTTTTTATATTGTTTTTGTAAATATTGCTGTAATATCCCAGAAAAACAAAGGATGCAAGTTGTTCTACAAAAATTTATTTTAAGGTGTATCCTAGGATATTCTATTCATTTTTTCAACTTCCAATGAAGCTTATTTGAAGAAGATTTAGAAACTGTGTTTTATGTGAACAAATTTTGGATAATTAAATATTGCGAAAAAGAAAATCAATTAAAAAGTAAATGAAAAAAATAAAATTAAAAATTTCATCCAGCGGGGATTTGAAACGGCACCGTCTGGATTTTTCACATTCTTGGAAGTTCTTTTGAGAGGGTTTAGGTTAGGTTAGGTTATGTGGCAGCCCGATGTATCAGGCTCACTTAGACTATTCAGTCCATTGTGATACCACATTGGTGAACTTCTCTCTTATCACTGAGTGCTGCCCGATTCCATATTAAGCTCAATGACAAGGGACCTCCTTTTTATAGCCGAGTCCGAACGGCGTTCCACATTGTGGTGAAACCACTTAGAGAAGCTTTGAAACCCTCAGAAATGTCACCAGCATTACTGATGAGGGATAATCCACCGCTGAAAAACTTTTTGGTGTTCGGTCGTAGCAGGAATCGAACCCACGACCTTGTGTATGCAAGGCGGGCATGCTAACCATTGCACCACGGTGGCAGAGGGTTTTGCAAATTAAGAGTATTGACAAAAAATTCTAAAATTGGAAATAAATTTACGTAGAACATAAAAAAAAACAAGTATATACGGCCGTAAGTTCGGCCAGACCGAATCTTATGTACCCTCCACCATGGATTGCATAGAAACTTGTACTAAAGACTGTCACCCACAATTGAATTACTTGGGTTGCGCTAACACTTGCCGATGACAAGGTATCTTAAAACTTCTTAACACCGTCTTCTCAATTGTAAGGTAGTCCATACGGGGTATAATTAACCAAAAAAAAAGTCCGATTAAATACGTATATAATTCAGTTTGACAAAATTTTCTATAGAAATAAAATTTTGACAAAATTTTCTATAGAAATAAAATCTTGACAAAATTTTGTATAGTAATAAATTTTTGACAAAATTTTCTATAGAAATAAAATGATGACAAAATTTCTATAGAAATAAAATGTTGACAAAATTTTGATAAAATTTTCTACAGTAATAACATTTTGACAAAATTTTGTATAGCAATAACATTTTCACAAAATTTTCTATAGTAATAAAATTTTGAAAAAATTTTCAATAGTAATAACATTTTGACAAAATTTTCTATAGAAACAAAATTTTGGTAGATTATTTTTGGGGATCGGCTATATATAACTATAGACCGAAATGGACCAATTTTGACATGGTTGTTAGCGGCCATATACTAGCGCAATATACCAAATTTCACCACGTATCAAATTTCAGCCGGGTCGGATGAATTTTGCTCCTCCAATAGCTCCGGAGGTCAAATGTGGGGATCGGTTTACATGGGGATTATATATAATTAAGACCGGTGTGGACCAAGGGGCTCCGGAGGTCAAATCAGGGGATCGGTTTATATGGGGGATATATATAATTATGGACCTATATGAACCAATTTTTTCATGGTTGTTAGAGACCATATACTAACATCAAGTACCAAATTTCAGCCGGATCGGATGAAAGTTGCTTCTCTTAGAGGCTCCGCAAGCCAAATCGGGGGATCGGTTTATATGGGGGCTATATATAATTATGGACCAATTTTTGCATGGTTGTTAGAGATCATATACTTACACCATGTACCAAATTTCAGCCAGATTGGATGAAATATGCTACTCTTATAGGCTCCGCAAGCCAGATCTGGGGGTCCGTTTATACGGACGGACGGACATGCTTAGATCAACTCTGAATTTCACCACGACCCAGAATATATGGGGTAGATATGGGGTCTTAGAGCAATATTTCGATGTGTTACAAACGGAATGACAAAGTTAATATACCCTCCATCCTATGGTGGAGGGTATAATAAAAATATTTGATAAAAATTTTAAATTAGGATATAGACCTAAGTTATTGCATATCCATTCGCTTTCTGCGTTATATTAATAAAGCTATTCACATACAAACAAATGGCAAATTAAAACCCAACATATAACAGATACTTCAAAGTAAAAAAGTTTTTTTAATTCCAAAAAAACTTTAATCAAAATATGAAAAATCCTCAATATAAGGTATAGCCTGTGATTGAAGCTTCTTATCTTAAATCTAAAGATTCAATATATCAATTGTTTTAAAGACGAATTTTTTTAAATCAGAAATGTTTTTCTTTACTTTAAGAAAATATTTCCTTAGTTGAAGGACATACGACTTTAGATTTAATGAACAAATTTTTTAAACAAAGATTATAAAGTTTTCTAACTAAAATTTCATTATTTTAAAGAAATTTGTCATTATAATTGTGTAAATTGCGTTTACTAAAATGTAGGTTATTAGGTAAATATTTTTTTCAGTACAGGGACCCACCGTGGTGCAAAAAGATGAAGGGCTATAAAAAAGGAGGTCCCTTCTCGTTGAGCTAAACATAGAAACGGACAGCACTCTGTGATAAGAAGTAAGTCAGTTAATGGACTGAATTGTCTAAGTGAGCCTGAAACAATGGGCAGCCACTATACCCCAACCAAACCTACCAAGGATCAAATTGGGAAAAAAATAAATAACTTGTATTAAAAAATGTTGAAAATCAAAAATAATAGTGGAAACGTTATTTTTTAAATATTGTTCACTCAACTAAATTTCCAAGATGTAACTTCGAAATCCATGCAAAAGACACGAAAGTGGAGTACTTCCACCTAATAACAACCCAGCAAAAAAATGTGAAAGTTTGACCGTGGTAATTACTTTTAAAGTACATTCAAAAATGCTCTTTTCACTTCACTGACGAAAAACTGATGCGAAATGAATGAAGCGGATGTTTAATAACATGACTTCCGCCCTATGACACGTCCATGTAAAATTCATCGCTTCTGAACCAATTTTTCACCACTTCCGGATTCAAAAAGAACATTTTCATTGAGTTTTTACCTACGCTTTTCTGCTGGAAATTCCATGTAAAATTCATCAAAGATATCTCAAATATGTCCTACCTCCAGATCACAAGTTGATGAATCCAAACTAAACTTTTTGAAGCTCTTTGTTTACTGGGATGCCTCGATCTAATGTCGGTAAACTAAAAGGAGGCTCCTTTAGTTGCCTGCCCGTCTCCTTTTCCTCTCTAATCTGTAATAATTCAACGATGAATGAAATGAGGTCTATTGTGCCAAGTGTTTCGCGTTTTCCTCTTTTTTTTTGGATGAAGAGGATGTGAAAACAATAGAAAATCGCGAAAACAAAGAGCCTGATGGAAAAAAGTCAAACATACAAATTTGTTAATTTTGACGTCAATGTTAGCTTGCATGGTGGGTTTTCAAAGAATAAGCAAAGAACGATATACAGTAAAGTGAAAAGAAATACAAGATGGTGGTGGTGGTGGTGGTGGAGTAGGGGAAATATTTGTCTTTCATAATTTAATAACTTTCTTTTAGTGCAGCCCATAAAGAAGGACTTTTTTCATGGAAAGACATAGATTTTCATAGAAATGTCTTGGTGATGTTTATACCTTCCATTAAAAGGAATATTGCAATGATAAAGTTCGTGTACCTTCTACTTATATCTTCTTTGAAATATTGGCTTGAAACCTCAGAAAGATATCAAATATAGCTATCTCTCGTATAGGACCATGAATAGAAGATTGCCGGGATTGAAAGATTTTGTTTTCACACTAACGATTTTGATATTGATTCCGAGCCAAAAAAAGCTGAGAATTTGAAATTCAATTTAAAAGACAATTTCAAAGATTTTGACCTTCCTTTAAGGATTTTTATACCCTCCACCATAGGAACTTTGTCATTCCGTCTGTAACACATCGAAATATTGCTCTAAGACCCCATCAAATATATATATTCTGGGTCGTGGTGAAATTCTGAGTTGATCTAAGCATGTCCGTCCGTCTGCTGAAATCACGCTAACTTCCGAACGAAACAAGCTATCGATTTGAAACTATAGCCCCCATATAAACGAACCTTCAGACTTGGCTAGCAGAGCCTCTAAGAGAAGCATATTTCATCCGATCCGGCTGAAATTTGGTACATGGTCTGTAACAACCATGCAAAAATTGATCCACACCGGTCCATAATTATATATAGCCCCCATATAAACCGATCCCCAGATTTGGCTTGCGGAGCCTCAAAGAGAAGCAAATTTCATCCGATCTTGCTGAAATTTCGTACATGGTGTTGGTATATGGTCTCTAACAACCATGCAAAAATTGATCCACATCGGTTCATAATTATATATAGCCCCCATATAAACCGTTCTCCAGATTTGACCTCTGGAGCCTCTTGGAGGAGCAAAATTCATCCGATCCGGTTCAAATGTGGAACGTGGTGTAAGTATATAGCCTCCAACATCCACATCGGTTCACAATAATATATAGCCTCCATATAAACCGTTCTCCAGATTTGCTCTCTGGAGCCTCTTGGAGGAGCAAAATTCATCCGATCCGGTTCAAATTTGGAACGTGGTGTTAGCATACGGCCTCTAACAACCATATCAAAATTGGTCCATATCGGCCTATAGTTGTATATAGCCGATCTCCAGTCACACAAAAATTGGTGCATATCAGTTCATAATCATGGTTGCCACTCGAGCCAAAAATAATCTACCAAAATTTTATTTCTATAGAAAATTTTGTTAAAATTTTATTTCTATCGAAAATTTTGTCAAAATTTTATTTCTATAGAAAATTTTGTCAAACTGAATTATAAACGTATTTGATCGGTATTTTTTGATGGACAACGTATAAACTTACTTACCATTTAGAAGACGGTGTTAGGAGGTTTTAAGATACCTTGCCATCGGCAAGCATTACCGCAACTCAAGTAATTTGATTGTGGATGGCAGTGTTTAGAAGAAGTTTCTACGCAATCCATGGTGGAGGCTACATAAGCTTCGGCCTGGCCGAACTTACGGCCGTATATACTTGTTTTTATTAATTCCGAGCCAAAGATGCGGCTTCTTTAAAAGAAAAATAGACAATTATAATAGATACTTTAAAGCAAACAGCGATTTCTTAATTCCAAAAAAAACTTTACACCAAAGATCCTAAATCGTCAAAATAAGTCTTTGCCTATATTCGAAGGGTTCCTATCTTAAATTTAAAGATTCAATATTTCTTTAAATCCAAATTGTGTTTCAAAGACATGCGATATTAACGAAGGGATGCAAATTTCCAAAATTTGTGTCCTGAATTTAATGAAAAAATGTAAAGAACTTTATTTTATCTAATTATACAATTATCCTTTATGGACAGATATAGATTAAGGAACATGGTTAATAGAGCCATTGAAAAGAAAACGCCAGATACCAATCTATACACGCCTAGACTGTATATGTTTCGGTTCGGGCGAATGAACCTTTCCACAGCCTTTAGTATAGATCTGGCTGGGAGAGATAACTCAATTTGTCCATAAAGCTCGAAGAATAATTGTATAATTAGATATAATGCATTTGGACCTCGATTGCCTGTTTCGGTATCAGGCTAACATGAAATAGAACTTTATTTTAATTAAAATTTCATTATTTTTAAAAAATTGTCTTTAATATTTTGTAAATTTCGCATTCTAAAATTTAGGTTGCGTAATCTTTAATATCACGTAAATATTTTTTTCAGTGCAAACAAATGTCAGTTTAAAAAAAAAAACAAAATAATAAGGGGTATTTGAAAGTAGAAAAGGTTTTCTCAATTCCAAAACAACTATAAACAAAAGATGCAAAATCCCAAATTTCGTTAAGGTCGTCCAAAATCAGTTGTTGTTCCGCACTCATGAAAATATTGACACACAATTTATTGTCACACAATTTACACAATAATAAGTTAGGTAGCAGCCCGATGTATTAGGCTCACTTAGACTATTCAGTCCATTGTGATACTACATTGGTGAACTTCTCTCTTATCACTGAGTGCTGCCCGATTCCATGGTAAGCTCAATGACAAGGGACCTCCTTTTTATAGCCGAGTCCAAAACGGCGTTCCAAATTGCACTGAAACCACTTAGAGAAGTTTTGAAACCCTCAGAAATGTCACCAGTATTACTGAGGTGGGATAATCCACCGCTGAAAAACTTTTTGGTGTTCGGTCGAAGCAGGAATCGAACCCACGACCTTGTGTATGCAAGGCGGGCATGCTAACCATTGCTCCACGGTGGCTCGTTGGCTTACCACCTGATCAATAACCATACAATATTTCGAAGAGCTATATATACCCTTTCCCAAATGACGGACTATTTGCGTTATCTCACCCATCTATGCAATCAGATACTTTTGATCCCTATGTATGACAGATACTTGAAGGAGTGGTGCGATAGGAATCAAACTTCGCATATTTCCTAGCTTTCACCATCAACAAGGCCCTTCAAAGTTTTTTGTCCGTTCGTTGTATGGGATCGAAGCACTGTGCGGTGGCTCCCAAAGAATTTGAAGAATAATTGAGAGACTTGTGAAATTTCGATTACTTTCACAAATTTTTGTCACTTACAGAATAAATAGAAAAACTATTTTCACGGGAAAAAACCGTTGTCGTTTGTATTAGTAACAATGTGTGTCACATCCAGGGATCCGCGGAGCGTGGAGCGGAGCGGAGCAAGCCCTTTTTAAGCCGAAGCGGGAGCGGCATTTCTAAAATCCGGAGCGGAGCGGGAATAAAATATTACTTGAATGAAATGTGTAACTTTGAAATTACACTGTGTAGGTAATTTCAAATTTATCTAGTACTTAGCGTAGTGTGAGCAAACGTTTAAAATGTACGATATGTATTTTTGTACGTACGTACATTGGGGAAAACACAACGTGTTTTTTAGTAATTGTTTTCAAAAACGGCAAATGTCAAAATATATCTCTATTTTGACATTTTGACAACAGTACTTTCATCCCGTATTACTACAAAGATGTTTGTAATGAACGTCAAATAAATGCAATTAAACGATCTTATTTATATTTAATTTTTTAGTTTTCTACACTGAAAAAAATATTGTCGTGAAGTCAAAGATTCCATGTCCTTAGAATAAGAATGCAAATTTTGCTTAACATGGAAGACGCATTTCTCTAAAATAAAGTTTTTTTTCTTGTCCAAAAGGCAATAAACTTTTGAATGAAGTTGTAATGTCCCTATAATTAAGTGATTTTACTTAAAAATGTGTATCATAATATGAAAGATAAAATTTTTGAGGTAAGGTCAACGTGACTTTAATAATTAAGAAAAATTCTTTAAAATTAATAAAATTATCTTTAAATTTGTTTCCTTTTTGCATCTTGCCTACAAAGCAAAAAATCGTTAAAAAATAAGACATGTTTTTCAACACTTTATTTTAAAGACACTGTTTACTTGAAACATAGCATAATTTCTACTGGAAGTCGAGTCTTAATATGGAAAAAAAAAAATAACTCGTTAACTCGTTTTTAAAGGATTTTGATAACAACTGACGAAAAAAATCTAAAAAAATGAAAAATTAACATTTGCTTCCTAGAAGCAAGTACATAACCCCCAAATTTAAAAGAGAATTACGTTTATAAAGTATCCTTACTTTTATTCTCCGCTTCTTTGGCTTGGAATTAATACCCAAACTGTTAAAGTAAAGACAAAATCTTTGGAACCGGGCATGCTTTTTTTCAGTGTAAGGACATTCATATTTGCTTTACTATTGTACTATATCCTAGCATTCTCTTATTTCTGATATTAGTTCTCGAAAATTTAATTAAAATTATGGATAGTTTCAATTTTGGTTGAAAAATGTGCGCATATACATTTATTATACAATAAAGGGGAAAAAAGCGAAATTAGGTAACACTAGATCTGAGTAAGAATATTCGTAGGTATACCACGGACTGATGTCGATGGAGGTTGTTGCAAACATAAACATACACACACACACATTACAAATATAACAAAACCTCTTCTCTACGTCTGTTGCAAAACAAAAAAAAAAAATCGGAGAGTAGTTACTTCTACTCTGTGTATAGACTTTCAATTCCAATTAGCGTTGCCGTTTTGGTCCGCTCGGACCAAAATTGGTCCAAAAGATTTCTAATTTTTAAATTTGGTCCGATGGTCAGACCAAACAGAATTTGGTCCATTTTGGTCCATTTTCATAAATTTGGTTTCTATCACATATTAAATAGTAGATGGTGCACCGCAAAGAATATTGTCGGGAGGCCAAATATTTCACCTGCTTAAAATACGAATTTTGCTTATAATAGAAGACGTATTTCTCTGATATAAAGTTTTTTCCTTGTCTAAAAGTCTCTAAACTTTTCAATAAAGTCTGTTTATCCTTATTGCTAAGTGATTCGACATAAAAATGTGTATCCTAACATGAATGCAAATTTCGTTTTAATGAAGTCAAAATGGATTTAATATTTCTGAAAAAATCTTCAAAATTAATAAAATGTTTCAACACATTGTTTTAAAGTCATTATACCCTAAACCACATAGTGGTTAGGGTATAATAAGTTTGATCTGCCAAAAAATGTGCCTACACACAAAAAAAATTTTTTCTGAATCAATCACGAAATTAATTGATCCAATTAATTTTTTAATTGAAATGTCTTCAATCACAGAAATGATAGTATCAATTAAAAAATTAATTGACAGTCTATTAAAAAATTAATTGATCCAATTAAAAAATTAATTGATACTATTAATTTGTGTGATTGATTTTATTTCAATTAAAAAATTTGTTGATTCAATTAAATTTTTAATTGAATATTTTTTAAAACTCAATTAAGATTTTAATTGGAAAAATTTTCGTGAAATTTTTTTCTGTGTACAAGAAATATTGATTTTAGACCCCATAAAATATATACCGATCGCCTCAGAATCACCTCTTGAGTCGATCTAGCGCTTGGTGTCCGTCCGTCCATCCGTCCGTCTGTCCATGTATTTGTTGTTCACAGGATTTCGGTCGCAATTATTAACCGATTTTGATGAAATTTGGTACAGGGAGTTTTTTTGGGCACAAGGATGAACGTTATTGAATTTGGAAGAAATCGGATCAAATTTAGATATAGCTCCCATATATATGTATTGCCCGATTTCGACAAAAGGGGCCACGTTGCACTTTTTTACTAACCGATCGTCGTCAAATTTAGCACAAAATAATCTTCTGTATCACCCTTTAAGTCTGAAAATTTCATCGAAATCGGTTCAGATTTAGATATAGGTCCCATATATATATATATCGCCTGATTTTGCCAAATTAGGTCATAAAGCACTAACTATATGTGCAAAAAATCATCGAAATCGGTTCAGATTTAGCTATAGCTCCCATATATGTACCGCCCGATTTTTCTAACTAAAATAAAACTCAATTGAACAAATAATACAATGTTTGTACTATAATTTTCTCGAAGAGGAGCGGAGCGATTTTTTTTCTCGGAGCGGAGCGGGAGCGGAGCGAAAAAAATGGACCGCTCCGGATCCCTGGTCACATCTACCCCTTACACCCAGGAAAAAGGGGCTCTAATGCCAACTGAACTTTATTTTAGTTCATGAAGATTAGTTGATTTTAGTAAAATTTTGCACAATAACTTTAATGACGTGAACTAAAACAAATAAAACAAGTATATACAGCACTAAGTTCGGCCGGGCCGAATCTTAAATACCCACCACCATGAACCAAATATTAGGGTTTCCTTTGAAATTTCAGGAGGGCTTGAGGACTTGAGGACACTTCCCGAAGATAAATTTAAAGATTTCACCTATGAGGACTATATCAGATTCTGGATTTATAAGAACCATTTTTGTTTGAGTTTTAGAGGAATCATTAACATCTCTTGTAAGTGTGCAAGAAAATTATAAAATAACGTCTTAATTTGAAATCTTAAATCTGTGGAAGTAAAATCTGGAAATTTTACATTGAGTTTCAAGCAATTTTCATGATCAGTTCGCCTTCTACACCGTCAAGAAGTGAAGTCGGTCTATATGGAGGCATTATCAAATGGACCGATAAAAACTTAATCCGATACACGTTTTTGTGAGCCTAAAATATCAGAATATTTACAAATTCAGGCAAATCAGATAAAAACTACGGTTTCTAGAAACCCAAGGAGTTAAATCGGGAGATCGTTCTTATGGGGGCTATACTAAAATATGGACCGATACTCACCGTTTTCGGCACACCTCTTTATGACCCGAAAATACCTCTAGATTTCCAATTTCAGGCAAATAGGATAAAAACTTCGGATTCTAGAAGCCCAAGAAGTAAAATCGGGAAATTGGTCTATATGGGGGCTATACCAAAATATGGACCGATACTCACCATTTTCGGCACACCTCTTATGGTCCTAAAATACCTCTAGATATCCAATTTCAGACAAATTGGATAGAAACTACGGTTTCTATAAGCCCAAGACCCAAAATCGGGAGGTCGTTTTATATGGGGGCTATACCAAAACATGGACCGATACTCACAATTTTTGGCACACGTATTTGTGGTCCTACAATACCTCTAGATTTCCAATTTCAGGTAAATTGAATAAAAACTGCGGTTTCTATAAGCCAAAGAAGTAAAATCGGGAGATAGGTCTATATGGGGGCTATAGCAAAATATGGACCGATACTCACAATTTTTGGCACACCTCTTTATGGTCATAAAATACCTCTAGATTTCAAATTTCAGGCAAATTGGATAAAAACTACGATTTCTATAAGCCCAAGACCCCAAATCGGGAGGTCGTTTTATATGGGGACCATACCAAAACATGGACCGATACTCACAATTTTTGGCACACGTAGTTGTGGTCCTACAATACCTCTAGATTTTCAATTTCAAGTAAATTGAATAAAAACTGCGGTTTCTATAAGCCCAAGAAGTAAAATCGGGAGATCGGTCTATATGGGGGCTATACCAAAACATGGACCGATACTCACCATTTTTGGCACACCTCTTTACGGTCATAAAATACCTCTAGATTTCAAATTTCAGGCAAATTGGATAAAAACTACGATTTCTATAAGCCCAAGACCCCAAATCGGGAGGTCGGTTTATATGGGGACTATATAAAAACCTGGACCGATATAGCCCATCTTCGAACTTGACCTGCCTGCAGACAAAAGACGAGTTTGTGCAAAATTTCAGCACGATTGCTTCATTATTGAAGACTGTAGCGTGATTACAACAGACAGACAGACAGACAGACAGACAGACAGACAGACAGACAGACAGACAGACAGACAGACGGACAGACGGACGGACATCGTTATATCGTCTTAGAATTTCTCCCTGATCAAGAATATATATACTTTATATAGTCGGAAATCGATATTTCGATGTGTTACAAACGGAATGACAAACTTATTATACCCCCATCACCATTCTATGGTGGTGGGTATAAAAAAGTTATATACAAATATAGTGCACAATTTTACAAAAAAATAAAATAGTTCATATTTTCCTAAAATGACAGAAGTTTGCTTAAATTGAGTTCATAAGTCTCTCAAATGAGTAAATTTTACTAAAATTGTACCTGTCTCGAACTTCGTACAGCGCTAAAGACATTTTAACAATTTTTAAATCCAATTTTTTCTTCCAACATATGAAATTTTCTTAAACAACAGAAAAAAATTAATTATTTTTAAAAAAAAATTTCTTTAATTTGACAAAAAGTATTAACTTATTTGTAACATGTTGCAATTAGAAAACTATTTTAGTTAAAATTTTCTAAAATAAACCCACATTTTCTTCCACAGTGGGGTCACTTTTTTTTTGGGTGTAAAGACATAAACTTATTTTCGATATGTCTGCATTTATTTTTTGCTAACCATTTTGTAGTCAAACATATGAAAACCCAAGACTACCATAAGAATTCGCATATGAAACTTAAAATCCTCTCAAGGCCTCTGGAAACACTTCGTTAGGAGAAAACGGAAATCCATGTTTAATGAAATTTCCGTTTCCTTTTCAATTAAAACCTTGCCAAGAAAACACCATTAAAAACTCCTATTAATTGCAAACAAAGAAAGAAAATGAAATGAGGGGAATAAAAATGAACGAACGGCCATAAAACAAGAGTCAGTATAAAGACTGCTTGAAGTTTGTACATAACTGCAATAAAGCAAAGTAAAATTTTTAAATCTGAAGCACTCTCTCCCTCTCTCTCTGTATCTCTGTCTCATTACATATTTCTTACTCCTACATTGAATAAACTAAAAAGAAGATTTCCTCATTGGAAGAAATGGGGACGTCAGCAAAGCCCAGTAAATCATTAAGAAAAGTCATTGAAAAGCTAAAAAGCTCTTAAAGATTTTTGTTGTTTGGAGGGGAAAAAGTACGAATATTAAGAATTAATGACGCAATTAATTGAAAGTATGGTTCATTAAAAAAATATTGTGCTTGTTCCTGTACGCCATTCAAGATCCCCCAAAGCACAAAATCTTACGACCTCGAGTCGCCTTTTTTTCGAGTTCAAACAGAACATGAAAACTTGGGGCAAAACTTTGTTTTCATGTTTTTCTCTTTGCCATAAAAAACAAAAGTAAATAAAAATCTAAAAATAAAAAAAAAAAAAAAAACGGAATAATTTTCCCACTGCAGAACGACCATATTGGTTAAAGGAAAAAAGTTTTCAACTCCAGAACCTTGGCCACTCAGGGCGGAGAGAACCATTGACGTTTACCACTGCAATTTGTGTCGCCGCACCTTTAGCTCCAGCGAATCGAGGATATCAATGCTTACCCACACAAGTGTAATGGAAGGGAGGACATTGGCTGCCATGACTTGGAAGAATAAATGCAATTGCAAGGCCATATGCGAAGCGACGAAGTAAACATTTTTAAATTTGTGCCAATTAATATCACCATAGACCACTGGAGCTTATAGTACCTGAGGGGGAGGGGGCTGCAAAGGTGTTCTATGGATATTTTGTGGTCGTGGAAATGGCCACTAAATGAGGACACTTTGTTTGTTCAACTGTTGTGTTATTGTTGTACAATAATCCGTTTGTTTTTTCTGCGTTTCCTTCTCCCCGGTTTTTTTTTGAGTTCAAAAGTTCAAAGTTAGCCAAAGGCTTTAAAACAATTACAAAGTATTTTATATCAAAAAGCTAAACAAAGTGAAGGAAGGGAAGAAAACAATCAATTCTACAAACAAAGAATTACATAAAGTAATGCTTTCGAAAAAAAATTCTGAGAAATGTCCTTTATAGCTAGCTATTCGCTTATAGAAAAGTTATAGAGAAAATTTTAATTTCAGTTCGTTTTAATATCTGGGGCAATAATTAAGAATTTTTAAAAGCGCAACCGAAGCTAAATACATCAATAGATGGGACTGATATGTAGAAGACTTATAGAGTGGCCGGGTGCTTAACGCCCGATTAATTGGTTTAGGACATATGCGATTGATTGGTTTAGGACATCCTGAGTTAAATGGGTGTAAATTGCCATTCTTATTACCCTAATCTATTAAGAAATCGTCCTCATATGGTATTTTTTCTCACTTGGACTATTCAGTCCACTATTACACTAAATACAGCTATAGCTCTCCTAGCCTTATAGCCATTGTTGCAGCTAATTATTTGTCCTATATGTCTAAAGGAAATAGATACAATATGGCATTAAGGCAATCTATATTTGTCTTACTACTGTATGGGAAATAGATATATGGACCTGTTCCAGTTCTGGTCAAGGGAAGGGACCGTTCGCTTTAACATGGGTTTTTCATTGCACTATGGGCGGAAATTGAAAATTTGCGGCAAAAATTATTTACAATCAATCTAGTATCTCCAAACATTGTATATCGATAGTTCTTATCAAAATCAAATGTTACCAACAAAAAGGGAGTCAATCCCCCTTATTCCAGGAGCGTTACTAAAGAGGGGTCGAAATTGTAATTTCACATGGACTGCTATAGAATATACTCATATATGGTGTTTAATTTATACTTGCTTATTTTCCTTATTAAGAAAGCGTCTTATCCCCAGAACTTGATGTAAATAGTATAAACCAGTTGTCATTTTATTAAATTAATTTTATTAATTAAGATTAAACAAATATTAACCATTAGATTCTAATTCCGTCCGGCTGTGCTTGTTGTTCGGAGGATTCTGGTCGCAATTATTGACCGATTTTGATAAAATTTGGTACAACGTGTTTTCTTGGGAAAAGGACAAACACTGTTGAATTTGACAAAGGACAAACAACTAGTCCCGTGATAGGTCCGTCAGTGGTAATTTGTACCAATTTTACATAGGGTATATACACATATATGCCATTCGTTGAACTTTATCTAAACTTGTCGATTGCTGAAGCACTGCCAACCAGAACACAACACCATACAGCATCCCAGCAAAAAAGAGCTTGAAATAATTGCTTTGTATGCCCAACTTCGGACTTAGAAGCAGTGTTAACGTTATATCACTTTAGTGGAGAATGATAGCTTTTGTCACTTTGTGCCACTTTTCAATTAATTCTTTTTATGCTGTAATTATGAATGTGATCGATGCTTTAACAAAAATTCGAGTTTACACTAAAAATACTACATTTGTATCAACTTTTCTATGCGCATACCATATTTTTTCAAGTGCACACATATACCGCCTGAAACTATGCAACGAAAGTTGTCTATAATAAATAAATCTCAGGTAGTGAAACCACGCTATAATAAGTATACCATTCCGTTTGTAACACATTGGTTACTGATATTATCACTTCCGACTTGAAGCAGTTTTAATAAAAAACAAGTAAGGAAAATCTAAAGTCGGGCGGAGCCGACTATATTATACCCTTCACCACTATGTAGACAAACATTTGTATTACCATCTAAACTACTTCAAATTTGCTTGGAGCTATATAAAGGTTTGTGTTTCCAGATACAAATACTTATAACGGAGACAAGTTTTTGTACTTCTACAAAATCTCTAGAATTAAAATTTAAATCGGATAACGCCCTGGGATGAAACACATTGTTAGTAAAAAACAAGTATATACGGCCGTAAGTTCGGCCAGGCCGAAGCTTATGTACCCTCCACCATGGATTGCGTAGAAACTTCTACTGAAGACTGTCATCCACAATCGAATTACTTGGGTTGCGGTAACACTTGCCGATGGGAAGGTATCTTAAAACTTCCTAACACCGTAATATATACCACATAGTCCATACGTGGTATATGTTAAACTAAACAAGTAAGGAAAGTCTAAAGTCGGGCGGGACCGACTATATTATACCCTGCACCACTTTGTAGATCTAAATTTTCGATACCATATCACACTATGGTATAAAGGTTTGTCCCAAATACATACATTTAACTATCACTCGATCTGGACAGAATTTGATCGACTTCTACAAAATCTATAGACTCAAAATTTAAGTCGGCTAATGCACTAGGGTGGAACACAATGTTAGTAAAAAAATATGGGAAACATTTAAATCTGGAGCAATTTTAAGAAAACTTCGCAAAAGTTTATTTATGATTTATCGCTCGATATATATGCATTAGAAGTTTAGGAAAATTAGAGTCATTTTTACAACTTTTCGACTAAGCAGTGGCGATTTTACAAGGAAAATGTTGGTATTTTGACCATTTTTGTCGAAATAAAAAAAAAACATATATATGGGAGCTATATATTTATGATTTATCGCTCGATACATATGTATTAGAAGTTTAAGAAAATTAGGGTCATTTTTTCAACTATTCGACTAAGCAGTGGCGATTTTACCAGGAAAATGTTGGTATTTTGACCATTTTTGTCGAAATCAGAAAAACATATATATGGGAGCTATATCTAAATCTGAACCGATTTCAACCAAATTTGGCACGCATAGCAACAATGCTAATTATACTCCCTGTGAAAATTTCAACTAAATCGGAGCAAAAAATTAGCCTCTGTGGTCATATGAGTGTAAATCGGGCGAAAGCTATATATGGGAGCTATATCTAAATCTGAACTGATTTCAACCAAATTTGGCACGCTTAGCTACAATCTTCATTCTACTCCCTGTGCAAAATTTCAATTAAATCGGAGTAAAAGATTGGCCTCTGTGGTCATATGAGTGTAAATCGGACGAAAGCTTTATATGGGAGCTATATCTAAATCTGAACCGATTTCCACCAAATTTGACACGCATAGCTACAATGCTAATTCTACTCCCTGTGCAAAATTTCAACTAAATCGGAGCAAAAAATTGGCCTCTGTGGACAAAGGAGTGTAAATCGGGCGAAAGCTATATATGGGAGCTATATCTAAATCTGAACCGATTTGGATTATATTTTGCAAGTTTTTCGAGACTCATAAAATATTGGGATGTACGGAATTTGAGGAAGATCGGTTGATATACACGCCAATTATGACCAGATCGGTGAAAAATATATATGGCAGCTATATCTAAATCTGAACCGATTTTTTCCAAAATCAATAGGGATCGTCTTTGAGCCGAAACATGACCCCATACCAAATTTTAGGACAATCGGACTAAAACTGCGAGCTGTACTTTGCACACAAAAATACATCAACAGACAGACAGACGGACAGACAGACAGACAGGCAGACAGACAGACGGACATCGCTAAATCGACTCAGAATTTAATTCTAAGACGATCGGTATACTAAACGATGGATCTCAGACTTTTCTTTCTTGGCGTTACATACAAATGCACAAACTTATTATACCCTGTACCACAGTAGTGGTGAAGGGTATAAAAAGGCCGATTAAATACGTATATAATTAAGTTTAAAGTTTCTATAAAAGTAAAATTTTGATAACATTTGCTATAGAAGTAAAATGTGGAAAAAATTTTCTATAGAAATAAAATTTGGAAAAAATTTTCTATAGAAATAAAAATTTGACAATATTTTCTATAGAAATAAAGTTTTGACAAAATTTTCTATAGAAATAAAATTTTGACAAAATTTTCTATAGAAATAAAATTTTGACAAAATTTTCTATAGAAATAAAATTTTGACAAAATTTTCTATAGAAATAAAATTTTGACAAAATTTTCTATAGAAATAAAATTTTGACAAAATTTTCTATAGAAATAAAATTTTGACAAAATTTTCTATAGAAATAAAATTTTGACAATGTTTTCTATAAAAAAAAATTGGTAGATTATTTTTGGCTCGAGTGGCAACAATGAATATGAACCGATATGGACCAATTTTTGTGTGATTGGGGATCGCCTATATATAACTATAGACCGATATGGACCAATCATGGCATGGTTGTTAGAGACCATATACTAACACCACGTACCAAATTTCAACCGGATCGGATGAATTTTGCTCCCCCAAGAGGCTCCGAAGATGAAATCTGGGGAACGGTTTATATGGGGGCTATATATAATTATGGACCGATATGGACCAATTCTTGCATGGTTGTTAGAGACCATATACTTACACCACGTACCAAATTTCAACCGGATCGGATGAATTTTGCTCCTCTAAGAGGCTCCGGAGGTCAAATCTGGGGATCGGCTTATATGGGGGCTATATATAATTATGGACCGATGTGGACCAATTTTTGCACGGTTGTTAGAGACCAAATACTAACAACATGTACCGTATTTCAATCGAATCGGATGACTTTTGCTCCTCTAAGAGGCTCCGGAGGTCAAATCTGGGGATCGGTTTATATGGGGGCTATATATAATTATGGGCGGATGTGGACCAATTTTTGCATAGTCATTAGAGAACATATACCAACACCATGTACCAAATTTCAGCCGGATCGGATGAAATTTGGTTCTCTTAGAGGCTCCGCAAGCCAAATCGGGGGATCGGTTTATATGGGGGCTATATGTAACTATAGACCGATATGGACCAATTTTTGCATGGTTGTTAGAGACCATATACTAACACCATGTACCAAATTTCAGGCGGATCGGATGAAATGTGGTTCTCTTAGAGGCTTCGCAAGCCAAATCGGGGGATCGGTTTATATGGGGGCTATATGTAATTATGGACCGATATGGACCAATTTTTGCATGGTTGTTAGAGACCATATACCAACACCATGTACCAAATTTCAGCCGGATCGGATGAAATTTGCTTCTCTTAGAGCAATCGCAAGCCATATTTGGGGGTAAGTTTATATGGGGGTTATACGTAAAAGTGGACCGATATGGCCCATTTGCAATACCACCCGACGTACATCAATAACAACTACTTGTGCCAAGTTTCAATTCGATAGCTTGTTTCGTTCGGAAGTTAGCGTGATTTCAACAGACGGACGGACGGACGGACGGACGGACGGACATGCTCAGATCGACTCAGAATTTCACCACGATCCAGAATATATATACTTTATGGGGTCTTAGAACAATATTTCGATGTGTTACAAACGGAATGACAAAGTTAATATACCCCCATCCTATGGTGGAGGGTATAAAAAACTTATTATACCCTGTACCACAGTAGTGGTGAAGCGTATATATATGGGACATATGAAGCGAGAGAAATTTTAATGCAATTGTACAAAAGAGCATTTATGATTTATCAGGCGATACATATGTATTCGAGATATAGTACAATTTTAGTAATATTTAAAATTTTTGCTACTCATCAGTGGCGATTTTACAAGGATATTGGTTAGTTCTCGCCAATATATGTGGTCAAGTGTGGGTTGTGATATATTGTTTGGTCAAGTCGGGCGACTTGGAGCCTAATTTAAAACTCAACCGTTCTGTGGAAATTCTGGCATTACAGTGTATAGGATATGACTAAGATATGGGGAAATCATCACAGAATTTTTTGTAAAGTGTGGAAATATTGGCCATATTTGTATAAACCGGAAAAACGAATATATGGAGGCTTTATTTAAATCTGAACCAAATTAGATAAAACTTGACACACCTTAATATCACATTAAATATATTCTCTGTGGAAACTATCCAGTTCATTGGAGGAAATACCCAATGAAAATTGGTCTAAAATATGAAATAGTCTACCATATGTTCCCAATTCTGGTGTACATATATATGGGAGCTATATATAATCTAACATGCACACTAGGTAGGGTCACGGCCTAAGGCAAAAAAAAAAGTTGATGCAGTCACCCCCCAGTTTTGTACCATATTTGAAGACAATTTCAGAACACGATAACTTTTGTTTTTCCGTGCACCCTACGACCCCCCGAAATACAATTTACTGTGCTGTGTCGTCATTTGAAGTCCGATCGAAAAGAAACGCATATCGTTGTTCATGGTTGATCAGGGGCTATATTTCGTGCATTGGTCATTTTTGACTCCGACGTCAAATTTGATTTTTAATTTTTTTATTTCGCTTCGTATACCCCTATTATGCCCATTTCTTATAACCATTATAAAGATCTTATCAAAATATGAAACTTTTGCTTTGGAAGTATTTAATTATATTCATAAACAAAAAAGTTACAGAGATTTTAAAAAGTCAATAGGTCACCCTACACCATCAAATAGCTTTTGCTGTGTTGTCATGATATCCGATCGAAAGCACATGCACATCGTTATTCATATCTACGAAATTAATTTGAAAGGTATTTAATACACACAAACTGTTTATCTGTAAATTTCTAACCGTATCATTGTATACATACTCGTTGTGTGCACTATGGCATTTTCAGCGTTATGCAAAGTGCATGTGTTTTTGCTAGAACAATTTGAGAACAGTAGGCTCTCAAATTGTTCTAGCAAAAAATCTAACAAACACTTTCGCTACATGATTTCTTAAGTCTGTCCATATTTTTGTGAGAGAAGGCTGTTGATAGTATTTGAAAAAAGTGAAAACAAAATGAAATTCGAAGTTCGGGTTATCGACAAAACTAAATTACCAACAAATCATCAAGTTATTGAATTCCTTTTATATTTAAAGAAAGCAGGTTAAAAATGAATCTACTAGTCATGTTACAGACGATAAACGATTGGGTTATATAATATCCAAAATTAAAAGTCGCCAACAACATAGTAAACTTGATTCTAGACAGGATTTGTTATAAATTAATTCTAAAAAGTTGTTAGCCGCATAATAAAATTGTACAATTAATAAACATGAAATGTACTCAAATCAAATACAAATCTAATCTAATATTTTCTTGTTTAAAGTATTTACTCATGTGACAACATTGCTCACCATTGTGAAGATGACAAGAAAACGCAAAAAAAATACGGCGTAGTCAGATGTTGAAAGGCAGAAATTTAACCAATGTGTAAGCAGCATAACGATCTTCGTAATTTTCCACAATTCCGTTACCACTTACTTTTATTGTTAGATTGATTGTTAGATTTTAAAACAGTAGGCTCTCAAGTTGTTCTAGCAAAAACACAAGAACTTTGCATAACGCAGAAAATGCCGTAGTGCACACAACGAGTATGTATACAATGATACGGTTAGAAATTTACAGATAAACAGTTTGTGTATATTAAATACCTTTCAAATTAATTTCGTAGATGTGAATAACGATGTGCATGTGGTTTCGATCGGATATCATGACAACACAGCAAAAGCTATTTGATGGTGTAGGGTGACCTATTGACTTTTTAAAATCTCTGTAACTTTTTTGTTTATGAATATAATTAAATACTTCCAAAGCAAAAGTTTCATATTTTGATAAGATCTTTATAATGGTTATAAGAAATGGGCATCATAGGGGTATACGAAGCGAAATAAAAAAATTAAAAATCAAATTTGACGTCGGAGTCAAAAATGACCAATGCACGAAATATAGCCACTGATCAACCATGAACAACGATATGCGTTTCTTTTCGATCGGACTTCAAATGACGACACAGTACAGTAAATTGCATTTCGGGGGGTCGTAGGGTGCACGAAAAAAAAAAACTTTTAGTGTTCTGAAATTGTCTTCAAATATGCTACAAAACTGGGGGGTGACTGCATGAACTTTTTTTCGCGACCCTATCTAATGCACACTCTTAGAAAAATATGTTTTTCATATGTTCCGATATAAACAAAATGTGTTTCGGCCACAATTTTAAAACACAATATATTTAAGTGCAAACATGTAATGTTCCTAAACTAACACTAAATGTTTGGGACATCTATGTTAATATGTTAGAAAATATTATGTTTGGGACATGAATGTTTCATAAAAATCATATGTGTGAATGCAAACATGTATAAATTTACAAATTTCGACTAAACATACATATGTTGTGATATTTTATTCAAAGCGACAGAGAGAGTATAGAGAAAGAAATAGAGATGGAAACCGGGAGAGTTGACAAAAGATATCAACATAACACAGCGAAAGAATCAAAAGAGAACAATTTCTATGAAACCGCTTGTATGTTGTTTCGCAAAACTGGTTTATAATAACGCCAAATATTTGATATGCTTAAGTTTAAATATTATTTAATTTGAATAAAGAGAATAGACATTCGGAACCAAGAGAATAGACATTAAAAAAAACCGGCATGTGTTTTCGCCGTGAGAGCAGCATTTTATGTATGTGTGGACATGTGTTTTGTTTATCATTTTGGCATTATGGGCACAATTTTTTTTCTTGGTTCGTTAAAAGGAATCAGGGGTCTTCATAAAAATAACGAAAGGGCACTATACTCTTTTTACAGTTGGAACAGTAAAATGAAATAAGGAGGAAATAGTGAAAAATTACACAGTAAAATGTATAAAAACAAAGTTTAGTTCCTCTTTATTAATAAGTAGTCCACGAGGAGTTGATGGACACCTTCAAATATAAAAGCGAGCATTAAGTTCGAGTTTTGCAGCTAAAACAATTTAAAAAGTTTATTTTCTTTAAAATGAATTATTAAAGAAAAATAAAAGGCATTCTAGAGCGACTCCACATTCTTCTTTTGTTAGAGTTTTTTAATTCCTTCCAAAATTTAAAGTTTTGTATCAAAAACAGGTTTTTGTTACAAAATTGTTATTTTGCAATAAAAAAATAATATGTTAATCAAAAATCAGTCAATTTCGTTTATATCAAGCACAATTACTGACTATAAATCTTTAATAACCCACATTTCGAAGTTTCATTATAAAAATTTAATATAGTATAATTATAAATGCGTGGGGATTGAACCCACGACCCTTTGCATGCAAGGCAGACATGCTAACCACTGCTCCACGTGGCAAACAAATGTATGTTTCCATGTCGTGGGCGCTGCAAACTATGCTATATAAATGTAACTTATAACGATATTTATCTGCTGGTGACTATAACAGCTACGTAGCCCAGTGGATAGTGTGTTGGCTTACAAACTGTATGGTCCTCGGTTCGATTCTCCGTGCAGGCGAAAAGTAAAATTTAAATAATTTATAAAAGTGAATAATTTCTTCAACATTATTTGTATTACAGAAAAAGGTGCCAAGAACTAAAATATTTCGTGGAAGTGAGAATTACGAGTATGTTAGGGAATGAGCACAATCGTCTTTGGGAAAATTCTTCCAAGCATATAATATTTTTGGGCTCAAAATGCTTCCAAACATATAATATGTTCACATAAAACAAATATGTTAATGTTTCGGCAGTATCCAATAATATATGTGCTTCCTGCAAAATATGTTTGGAACATATGTTAAAGAGGCGATTTTTTTTGAGGGTGCATAGTTAGAATAATAATTCTGCTATGTCTGCAAAATTTCACGTAAATTGGAGTACAACTCTGGCCCCCGTGGTCATTTGAGTGTAAATCAGGCGAATGATATATATGGGAGCTATATCTAAATCTGAACCGATTTCAGCCAAATTTGGCACACTTGCCGATACTGCTAAACGTACTCCTTGTGCAAAACTTGAAGCAAGTCATGGCTTTTGCAGCCATATAAGTGCAAATCGGGCGAAAGATATATGGGAGCTATATCTAAATCTGAACCGATTTCAAATTTTGTACACTTACCGATACTATTAAACGCACTCCTTGTGCAAAATTTGAACCAAATCACGGCAAAACCCTGGCTCTTGAGGCCATATAAGTGCAAATCGGACGAAAGATATATATGGGAGGTAAATCTAAATCTGAAATAAAATATTTGGATGTACGGAATTTGAAGAACATCGGTTGATAAACACGCCAATTATGACCAGATCGGGGATAAATAGATATGGCAGCTATATCTAAATCTGAACCGATTTCCAAAATCAATAGCGATTGTCCCAAAAAACGACCCTATGCCAAATTTGAGGGCGATCGGACTTAAACTGCGACCTGTACTTTGCGCACAAAAGTGCATGAACAGGCAGACGGCCAGACAGACAGATGGACATCGTTAAATCGACTCAGAATTTAATTCTAAGACGATCGGTATACTAAATGGGTCTCAGACGTTTCCTTCTTGGCGTTACATACAAATTCACAAACTTATTATACCCTATACCACAGTAGTGGTGAATGGTACAATAAATGGGGTCAAAATTTTTCTGTGCAGAAACATTTTGTGTAGAGTGGCTAAAATCGCAGAAAAAAACAACATGGTGCAAAATTGGCGCAGAGACAATAAATTTAACATGGGCTTATCATACACACAAACATTTTTTTTCTGATTCAATCACGAAATTAGTTGATCCAATTAATTTTTAATTGAAATGTCTTCAATCACAGAAATGATGGTATCAATTAAAAAATTAATTGAAGGTCAATTAAAAAGTTAATTCATCCAATTAAAAAATTAATTGATACTATTATTTTTGTGATTGATTTTTGTTTCAATTAAAAAAAATTGTTGAATCAATTCAATTTTTAATTGAATATTTTTTAAAACTCAATTAAAAATTTAATTGGAAAAATTTTCGTGAAATTTTTTTGTGTGTAGTCAGGCTTGCGAGATGGGTATCTGGCATTTTCTTTTCAGTAACTTAATAATATCAATTCCCTTAATCTTCCTGTCCAATAAGCTCGAATAAATATTGTAGTAATATCTAGTTTAAATGATTTGGACAGTGAACCAGCCTGCATTGATATCAGGCTAACATAAAAATAGAAAACTTTATTTCTATAGAAAATTTTCTCAAAATTTTATTTCTATAGAAAATTTTCTCAAAATTTTATTTCAGTAAAAATTTTTCTTAAAATTTTATTTTTAAAGAAAATTTGTGAAGAGAAATATTGTGCAAAATCAATAGAAAATGTTGCCAACATTTTATTTCTATGGAAAATTTTCTCAACATTTTATTTCTGTAAAAAAATTCTTAAAATTTTATTTTTAAAGAATATTTGTGAGAAGAAGAATTCTACCAATCTACCATTTTCGGTAGACTATAGCATTATGATGTAATGTAACAAACTTGATATTAATAGAATTTGGTCAAAATTTTAAGACGTAAGAAGTGTTTTCTGGTTGTATCTTAAAAGACAGTGCGCATTTAAGGGTTAACCTATTTCAAACAAAAGCACTTAATTTTTAATTTTCATGGGTATTAGAAAATTAAAAAAAAAAAAAAAATATATAAAAAATTGAATTAAATGAACATGTAAACGAAAATGTTGAAAAACATCTCCTATTTTGGAACACTTTTTACAGTCAAGAAACAAAAAGTTAACAAATTTAAAGAAGAATTTTTAAAGTGAAGATGACCTTAGTCAAACAGATTTTTCTGTCATGTTAAGATACCCAATTTTAAGTTGAATAACCTTACTACAAGGACAAAACGACTTTATTGGACAGTTTATCGACTTTTGGACAAGGAAAAAAAACTTTGTGTCAGAGAAATTCGTGTTCTACGCTAAGCTAAATTCGCATTCGTATTTTAAGGATATGAAATTTTTGGCCTCACTACAATAATTTTTTCGGTATGGTAACATTATATTACATAGCACAGCTGGCTTCGTCCCACAATTTCCTATAATATATTTGATTGATGGATTTATATATGGAACCACTGTGAATTTATCATCCAAAGCACCTAGAAAACACATCGAAATTACGCCAGCTACCAATTGGAATTATTTTTATGGAAATTGAAATGTTTACGCAACACTAATTTAATGCATTCTATTAAATGTGAAATCACCCATTTACATATGCTCTCTGTAGGAGGTTAATAAATTATTGTATTTTCGAATAATTTATTATGGTATTTCAATCGGTCAATTGTGTAGAATTCCTATAACACAATGGCTGGAATTATGCATTGCATTGTAAATTTGCAAGTCTATTGTTGTCGACAGTCACAATATGAAATAATCCTCACCAACAGTCTGTCTGTCCGATTGTCTGGTTAGTTGGTTTGTTGTTCATTTTGAAATGTTTTAAAAATAAATACAGTAAATAATGATTTATTATTTATAATATGAGTTGACATTATTAAATGGTCATTGCATTTTAAATTAAGACAATATTTAAAGAGACAACAGAATTATGAAAATAATTCTGCCATGGAAAAATACTCTTAGCGATTGGGGTGAAGAATTAGATTTTCTATTTAGAAACAAAATTGCTTTAGACAAAAAAGTATATCGTAGGAAAAGTTAAGTATATTCTATTCCATGTTTTGAGATTTACACAATACGTTTTTAAAATAAAACAAGTATATACGGCCGTAAGTTCGGCCAGGCCGAATCTTATGTACCCTCCACCATGGATTGCATAGAAACTTCTACTAAAGACTGTCATCCACAATCTAATTACTTGGGTTGCGGTAACACTTGCCGATGGCAAGGTATCTTAAAAAATCCTTAACACCGTCTTCTAAATTGTAAGTTAGTCCATACGGGGGATATATTAAACAAAAGAAAAAAGGCCGATTAAAGACGTATGTAATTCAGTTCGACAACATTTTCTATAAAATTTTGACTAAATTTTCTATAGAAATACAATTTTGACTAAATTTTCTATAGAAATAAAATTTTTACTAAATTTTCTATAGAAATAAAATTTTGACAAAATTTTCTATAGAAATAAAATTTTAACAAAATTTTCTATAGAAATAAAATTTGACAAAATTTTCTATAGAAATAAAATTTTGACAAAGTTATCTATAGAAATAAAATGTTGACAAAATTTTCTATAGAAATAAAATTTTGACAAAATTTTCTATAGAAATTAAATTTTAACAAAATTTTCTATAGAAATAAAATTTCGACAAAGTTATCTATAGAAATAAAATTTTCATAAAATTTTCTATAGAAATAAAATGTTGACAAAATTTTCTATAGAAATAAAATTTTGAAAACATTTTCTTTAGAAATTAAATTTTAACAAAATTTTCTATAGAAATAAAATTTTGACAAAATTTTCAATAGAAATAAAATTTTGACAAAATTTTCTATAGAAATAAAATTTTGACCAAATTATCTATAGAAATAAAATTTTGACAAAATTATCTATAGAAATAAATTGTTGATTAAATTTTCTATAGAAATAAAATTTTGACAAAATTTTCTATAAAAATAAAATTTTGACAAAATTTTCTACAGAAATAAAATGTTGACAAAATTTTCTATAGAAATAAAATTTTGACAAAATTTTCTACAGAACTAAAATTTTGACAAAACTTCCTATAGTAATAAAATTTTGACAATAATATTTTGGTAGATTATTTTTGCGAAATGGACCAATTTTTGTGTGATTGGCCATTGGCTATATATAACTATAGACCGATGTGGACCAATTTGTGCATGGCTGTTAGCGGCCATATACTAGCGCAATGTACCAAATTTAGACCGAATCGGATGAATTTTGCTCCTCCAAGAGGTTCCGGAGTTCAAATCTGGGGATCGATTTATATGGGAGCTATATATAATTATGGGCCGATAAGGACCAATTTTTGCATGGTTGTTAGATCCCATATACTAGGTTAGGTTAGGTTAGGTTAAGTGGCAGCCCGATGTATCAGGCTCACTTAGACTATTCAGTCCATTGTGATACCACAGTGGTGAACTTATCACTGAGTGCTGCCCGATTCCATGTTAACCTCAATGACAAGGGACCTCCTTTTTATAGCCGAGTCCGAACGGCGTTCCACATTCCAGTGAAACCACTTAGAGAAGCTGAGAAGAAATCCTCAGAAATGTCACCAGCATTACTGAGGTGGGATAATCCACCGCTGAAAAACTTTTTGGTGTTCGGTCGTAGCAGGAATCGAACCCACGACCTTGTGTATGCAAGGCGGGCATGCTAACCATTGCACCACGGTGCCTCCCATATACTAACACCACGTACCAAATTTCAGCCGAATCGGATAAATTTTGCTTCTCTTAGAGCAATCACAAGCCAAATTTGGGGGCCGGTTTATATGGGGGCTATACGTAAAAGTGGTCCGATATGGCCCATTAACAATACCATCCGACCTACATCAATAACAACTACTTATGCCAAGTTTCAAGTCGATAGCTTGTTTCGTTCGGAAGTTAGCGTGATTTCAACAGACGGACGGACGGACGGACGGATATGCTCAAATCAACTCAGAATTTCACCACGACCCAGAATATATATACTTTATGGGGTCTTAGAGCAATATTTCGATGTGTTACAAACGGAATGACAAAGTTAATATACCCCCATCCTATGGTGGAGGGTATAAAAAATCGAAATTGAAATATAATAATTATTTACCTCACTTTGCGAAATAAGACCTTCTCGTAAAAGATGAAAGTACAATTAAAACATTTTTTTTGGTTTCTATAGTGAAATTCATTTTATTTTTCCAATTAAAAATTGATCCACTTAATTTCTGTGATTCGTTTTTATTTCGATTAAAAATTAATTAACACCCATGTTCCGATATCCACTTCAATTCCACTTCCACTATTCACGTCAAATCCACGAACGTGAAAATTTGGTGTTCTTAATTCCACGTTCTTTTTTGAACTTTTCTGTAACCAGCTGGGTTGCCCAAATCACCCAAAAAATTCACTAAGGCGGAAATCAAAATAAGTGGAATCAATAGACCTATTATAATTTATTAGTTTTTTAATTAAAAATGACGCAGTTTTAATAAAACTCATGTATTAAATATAAAACATTTCAAATTTTTTACGCGAGTACTTTTTTAACCGGATATAAACCCATCTTGGACATAATTCAACTTTCACCAAGACTTTTGCAAGTGAATTGATTTCACGAAAATTCCGGTGAAAGTGGATTGTAGGACACGAAAGTCGTGGAATTGAATCACATTCACCTGGAAGTGGATTTGGTATTTTTCAGTTAAAATTTTAATATAAAACTTATTGATGATGTTTTTTCTGTGTAAAGACAAAAAGCTCCAAATTATAAGCATATTAACTACAATGCTTCGATGAGCACATAAACAGCTCCGACTACTGTCAATGATTGAACAAATATATACTGCAGTAAGTTCGGCCGGACCGAATCTTAAATACCCACCTCCATGAATCAAACATTATAGTTTCCTTTGCAAATTTCAGGGGAGTTTCATAACAGATATTCTCCCAAGCCAATACGCTTCCGAAGATAAATTTAAAGATTTTACCTATGAAGACTATATCAGATTCTTAAGAACCATTTTTGTTTGAGTTTTAGAGGAATGATAAACATCTCGTGTGAGTGTTCAAGAAAATGGTGAAATGACGCCTTGATTTGAAATCTAAAATCTGTAGATTTTTACCACCCATTGTTTAAATGATGACGAGAAATAAAATCTTGAAATTTTACCTTCTATGTCCTTGAGAAGTGAAATCGTTCAATATGAAGACCTTACCAAATGGACCGATAAAAAGTAAATACGATCCGGTTGCTTTATATGGAGACTATATCAAAACTTGGACCGATATAGCCGATCTTCGAACTTGACATGCTTGCTAACAAAAAACGAGTTTGTGTCAAATTTCAGGACGATAGAGCCATTATTGAAGGCTGTAGCGTAATGACAAAAATATTATGCTTTAGTTTGTATTGAAAATCCCCTAGTTTAAGTAATAAAACAAAAATAAAAAATCACATCTCACAACAAGGCTATAAACTTCTTAAAAAAAATATTTTAAAACATAAAAATTGCAAAAAAAATTATATTAATTTTTTTTCAAGAAAAATTTGATTGGTCAAATTCGATCCTCTCTAACTCAAAAAGGTCCTTGTCCGATCTCGCTGCAATTTTCTGTATTACCTACTATCTATGTGATGCTAGTTTAATTGGAAAATTGTGGTGTCCAATTCGGGCCACTTGACATGAAATGACCCCTATATATATATTAAATTTCGTGTAAGTCCAGAAAGGGTAGTCTAAATAGGGGCGTAGCCGTATTTTTCAAAAGCAAAAAATTTTGGAAATAACATCACATTTCAGAATCAGTTTATATTTATTCGAATTGGCTACCATTGGCACGAGTCATGACCTTCGGTCGGCGAAGCCATCACACGCTAAGTAAAAGAAGCTCTAGGGAATTTTGATCTTTTCCCGGGGAAGTGTCGTCTTGAGAAAATCGGCTGTTTGGTATTTTTTTAGTGCCAAACATACTATCCAAAATATCCCAGGCAAAAAGTCCAGATTGAGATCCGGAGATTTTGGTGGCCTTTTTTTGTGGTAGAAATAAATGCTGAGTGCGATGGGCCTTAACTAGAGGTGTGCACGTGAGTAATATTTTACTCACGCTCACGCACACTCACGACGGAAAAATCTTACTCACGCACACTCACGCACGATATTGTTTGGTAGGACTCACGCTCATGCACACTCACGAAAAGAAAATTTGTATTCACGCACACTCACGCACGAAAATGTCGTGACTCACGAAAAATACCGTGACTCACGAAAAATATCGTGACTCACGAAAAATGTCGTGACTCACGAACAATTTTTTGAGTAATTTACCTTAGCGACGCGTCTGAAAACATGAGCATTATTAAAATCGAGAACGTTATTACACTCTTAACATCCCAGGTGTCACTAAAATTGTAATTGAATTTAACTCTTAAGCGTTTTATGTTGGTGAGCAGGATTATTTTCGTGAGCGTAAATCTTTACTCACGCACACTCACGAAGATATTTTTGTGACTCACGCTCACGCACGACATTTTGGTTTGTTAATCACGCTCACGCACACTCACGCCGTTGCCATGAGCGTGACTCACGACTCACGCGTGAGTCACGAAAATTTTCGTGAGTCACGACAATTTCGTGTCACGTGCACACCTCTAGCCTTAACAGGTTGGCTGATAAGTCCCCGGTCTAACAAAGAAAAACATATTTTTTTTTGTCAAAATTCGTTTTTATACCCTGCGCCACACTGTGGAACAGGGTATTATAAGTTAGTGCATATGTTTGTAACACCCAGAAGGAGACGAGATAGACACATGGTGTCTTTGGCAATAATGCTCAGGGTGGGTCCCTGAGTCGATATAACCATGTCCGTCTGTCCGTCCGTCTGTCCGTCCGTCCGTCTGTCTGTGAACACATTTTTGTGATCAAAGTCTAGGTCGCAATTTAAGTCCAATCGCCTTCAAATTTAACACATGTTCCTTATATGGGTCAGAATAGAACCCTATTGATTTTGGAAGAAATCGGTTCAGATTTAGATATAGCTCCCATATATATCTTTCGCCCGATATGCACTAATATGGATCCAGCAGCCAGAGTTTTATACCGATTTGCTTGAAATTTTGTACAAACATAACACTTTCTCATATAGTCAAGTGTGCAAAATTTGATTGAAATCGGTTCAGATTTAGATATAGCTCCCATATATATCTTTCACCCGATATGGACTAATATGGTCCTAAAGGCCAGAGTTTTGGCGCAATGTGGTTGAAATTTTGCACAGGGAGTAGATTTAGCAGTGTAGCTATGCGTGCCAAATTTGGTTCAAATCGATTCAGATTTAGATATAGCTCCCATATATATCTTTCGCCCGATATGGACTTATATGAACCCAGAAGCCAGAGTTTTATCCCGATTAGCTTGAAATTTTGCACAAGGAGTACAATTGGTAGTATAGTCATGTGTACCAAATTTGATTGAAATCGGTTCAGATTTAGATATAGCTTCCATATATATTTTTCGCCCGATATGGACTTATATGGCCCCAGAAGCCAGAGTTTTGGCCCAATTTGGTTGAAATTTTGCACTAGGAGTACAATTAGTAATATAATCATGTGTGCCAAATTTGATTGAAATCGGTTCAGATTTAGATATAGCTCCCATATATATGTTTTTCTGATTTCGACAAAAATTGTCAAAATACCAACATTTTCCTTGTTAAATCGCCACTGCTTAGTCGAAAAGTTGTAAAAATGAGTCTAATTTTCCTAAACTTCTAATACATATATATCGAGCGATATATCATAAATAAACTTTTGCGAAGTTTCCTTAAAATTGCTTCAGATTTAAATGTTTTCCATATTTTGTTACTAAAATTGTGTTCCACCCTAGTGCATTAGCCAACTTAAATTTTGAGTCTATAGATTTTGTAAAAGTCTATTAAATTCTGTCCAAATCGAGTGATATTTAAATGTATGTATTTGGGACAAACCTTTATATATAGCACCCAACACATTTGACGGATGTGATATGGTAGGTTAGGTTAGGTTATGTGGCAGCCCGATGTATCAGGCTCACTTAGACTATTCAGTCCATTGTGATACCACAGTGGTGAACTTCTCTCTTATCACTGAGTGCTGCCCGATTCCATGTTAAACTCAATGACAAGGGACCTCCTTTTTATAGCCGAGTCCGAACGGCGTTCCACATTCTAGTGAAACCACTTAGAGAAGCTTTGAAACCCTCAGAAATGTCACCAGCATTACTGAGGTGGGATAATCCACCGCTGAAAAACTTTTTGGTGTTCGGTCGTAGCAGGAATCGAACCCACGACCTTGTGTATGCAAGGCGGGCATGCTAACCATTGCACCACGGTGGCTCCATGTGATATGGTATCGAAAATTTAGATCTACAAAGTGGTGCAGGGTATAATATAGTCGGCCCCGCCCGACTTTAGACTTTCCTTACTTGTTATTATTCAACATAGTTCCCTTCAAGAGAGATACAACGATTATAACGACCTTCCAATTTTTTGATACCATTTTGGTATTACACCTTCGGTTTTGCCTCAAAATAGGGCTCAGTTTCGGCGATCACCTCTTCATTGCAGCCAAATTTTTTCCCTGCCAGTGGAACAACACTTTTTTTCTTCTTCAAATGGGGCCGTTTTGCCGCGATTTCGACCTTAAAACGCTCCAATAACGCCATATAATAGTCACTGTTGATGGTTTTTCCCTTCTCAAGATAATCGATAAAAATTATTCCATGCGTATCCCAAAAAACAGAGGTCATTACTTTGCCAGCGGACTTTTGAGTCTTTTTACGCTTCGGAGACGGTTCACCGGTCGCTGTCCACTCAGCCGACTGTCGATTGTACTCAGGAGTGTAGTGATGGAGCCATGTTTCAGCCATTGTCACATATCGACGGAAAAACTCGGGTGTATTACGAGTTAACAGCTGCAAACACCGCTCAGAATCATCAACACGTTGTTGTTTTTGGTCAAATGTGAGCTCGCGCGGCACCCATTTTGCACAGAGCTTCCGCATATCCAAATATTGATGAATGATATGACCAACACGTTCCTGTGATATCTTTAAGGCCTCTGTTATCTTGATCAACTTCATTTTACGGTCATTCAAAATCATTTTGTGGACTTTTTTATGTTTTCGTCGGTAACCACCTCTTTCGGGCGTCCACTGCGTTCACCGTCCTCCGTGCTCATTTCACCACGCTTGAATTTTGCATACCAATCAATTATTGTTGATTTCCCTGGGGCAGAGTCCGGAAACTCATTATCAAGCCAAGTTTTTGTTTCCACCGTATTTTTTCCCTTCAGAAAACTGTATTTTATCAAAACACGAAATTCCTTTTTTTCCATTTTTTTTTCACAATAACAAAAGTTGCTTCACAAAAGACGCTCTATCTCACAAACTAATTGACTTACAGACGTCAAATTTTGACACGAATCATTTGAAGGTTAGTACTATATAAAAATAATATGCATTTAGTACTAGCGACGCCATCTATGTGTCACACCGGGGACTTATCAGCCAACCTGTTAGACCTGTTGGAATGCCCATGGAAATGATTGTCTTCCCTGGGCTTCAACACTGTCTTTAGGATATTTTTCAAAAATATCATGGATTATTATATTCGACCTGTATATAGACTTTTCCAATTGATAATTTTTGACAAAAACGAGCTCGAGGTCTGTATGTTTAATTTTTATTTATTCAATGAAAAGACGAAATATTGAATAAATAAAAATTAAACATACAGACCTCGAGCTCGTTTTTATCAACAATATTATATTTTTCAAAAATTTCCCCATTTATTGTATCTCTACAGTTGATGATTAGGAGTGGGCGTCCCACACACTAGAGTTTTGGTGGCCTATCGAAGGTGCAAATTTTCAAATCTGGCCTTTGGCCGTTTTTCTTTGGATGCGATGCAACACTGCCACTATTCACATTTAAATACTGGAGGGCTCTAACGATAGGCAGTTGGGGGTTTCCAGCCAAATAAAAAGTAATCACAATATCACGCTTGAATTTCAACACGAACGACTTTATTTTGGAATGCCGTAAACCGAAATGCTTTAATAATCTTGTAAACAACAAAATGAACAGTCACTGGAATAAATCTAAATTAAATTAAAATATTCGTCGATTTGAACCAATTTTAGTGCATTTAACTATGATTTTAAATCAACTATCTTACTAAAATGTGAACAAAATATTTCTTCTCTGTAAGGAAAGTCTCCTAGGAGCCACCGTGGTGCAATGATTAGCATGCCCGCTTTGCATACACAAGGTCGTGGGTTCGACTCCTGCTTCGACCGAACACCAAAAAGTTTTTCAGCGGTGGATTATCCCACCTCAGTAATGCTGGTGACATTTCTGAGGGTTTCAAAGCTTCTCTAAGTGGTTTCACCGCAATGTGCAACGCCGTTCGGACTCGGCTATAAAAAGGAGGTCCCTTGTCATTGACCTTAACATGGAATCGGGCAGCACTCAGTGATAAGAGAGAAGTTCACCAATGTGGTATCAAAATGGACTGAATGAGCCTGATACATCAGGCTACCACCTAACCTAACCTAAAGTCTCCTATAATTTCAAACAAATTCAGCACATATAAATTCTAAATTCTGCAATAGGGAAATTTTTAATGTTCAAAAACGCAAAAGAAGGGAATATAAAATAAAGAAAATATTTACGGTATATGGGGCGTATGATTTACGTTTTTATTGGTCTTTGCTCCACCGGACGTATGATATATACATACATACGCATATTATTCATACGTATAGTGGTACCATGATTGTTACCAAGAATTTTCACTTTAATTCCATAAGTTTACTTCAGATGAGTTTACTTAATTCCATTAGTATACTTCAGATTTATTACATTTTGCTGTCTTTGGGGCCATCCGTTAATTCAATGTACCATGAACTATAAGATATTTTTCATTACTGACGTATGCAGCTTGGCTTTGAAAATCATTTACTGCTCGTAATCTCCCCTCTGCGAGGTGAGTTTTTTATTCTTAACCATGCGCAATACGAGTTCATGCTTTGTGTAAATTATAAAATGTGGTGAGTTTTTAATTGCAAAAACAAAACTCTTTGCATTATTAATTTATTCCAAATGGTTACAAGCGTTCATAAATCCTCACAAAAGTGATTGTTCAATTGATTTTTTATTATGAAATAAACTAAAATACACATTCATATAGTTTATATAAACATGTGACCTCCAATTAGCCAATGCCAATATCCTATAAAAACTTATTGAAAAATATACCTTTTTGAAGCGTTTATGTCTGCTATACATTAATCAAATATAAATAATGATGTTGCTAACACGGTTACCACTCTACCGAATTTTTAAGAAAAATTTACCACAATGTTACCAAATAGAAAAATTTTATTTCGTAGTATTTTATCAAATGTTTGTGGTTATTATAATAATATATGTTATGTCAAAAATTGATTTCTATAAAAAATTTTGTCAAAATTTTATTTCTATAGAAAATTTTATCAAAATTTTATTTCTATAGAAAATTTTGTCAAAATTTTATTTCTATAGAAAATTATGTCAAAATTTTATTTCTATAGAAAATGTTGTCAACATTTTATTTCTATAGAAAATTTTGTCAAAATTTTATTTCTATGGAAAATTTTGTCAAAATTTTATTTCTATTGAAAATTTTATCAAAATTTTATTTCTATAGAAAATTTTATCAAAATTTTATTTCTATAGAAAATTTTATCAAAATCTTATTTAATTCTATAGAAATAAATAGAAATAAAAATTTGTCAAAATTTTATTTCAATAGAAAATTTTGTCAAAATTTTATTTCTATAGAAAATTTTGTCAACATTTTATTTCTATAGAAAATTTGGTCAAACTTTTATTTCTACAGAAAATTTTGTCAACATTTTATTTTGATAGGAAATTTTGTCAAAATTTTATTTCTACAAAAAACTTTGTCAAGACTTTATTTTTATAGAAAATTTATTCTAAATTCTGTTTCTATAGAAATTTCGTCATAATTTTATTTCTATAGAAAATTGGGTCAAAATTTTATTTCCATAGAAAATTTGGTCAAATTTTTATTTCTTTAGAAAATTTTGTCAAAATTTTATTTCTATAGAAAATTTTGTCAAAATTTTATTTCTATAGAAAATTTTGTCAAAATTTTATTTCTACAGAAAATTTTGTCAAAATATTATTTCTATAGAAAATTTTGTCAACATTTTATTTCTATAGAACATTTCGTCAACATTTTATTTTCATAGAAAAAGGCTAAACAGTGTCAAAATTTTATTTCTATAGAAAATTATGTCAAAATTTTATTTCTATAGAAAATGTTGTCAACATTTTATTTCTATAGAAAATTTTGTCAAAATTTTATTTCTATGGAAAATTTTGTCAAAATTTTATTTCTATTGAAAATTTTATAAAAATTTTATTTCTATAGAAAATTTTATCAAAATTTTATTTCTATAGAAAATTTTATCAAAATCTTATTTAATTCTATAGAAATAAATAGAAATAAAATTTTGTCAAAATTTTATTTCAATAGAAAATTTTGTCAAAATTTTATTTCTATAGAAAATTTTGTCAACATTTTATTTCTATAGAAAATTTGGTCAACATTTTATTTTGATAGGAAATTTTGTCAAAATTTTATTTCTACAAAAAACTTTGTCAAGACTTTATTTTTATAGAAAATTTATTCTAAATTCTGTTTCTATAGAAATTTCGTCATAATTTTATTTCTATAGAAAATTGGGTCAAAATTTTATTTCCATAGAAAATTTGGTCAAATTTTTATTTCTTTAGAAAATTTTGTCAAAATTTTATTTCTATAGAAAATTTTGTCAAAATTTTATTTCTATAGAAAATTTTGTCAAAATTTTATTTCTACAGAAAATTTTGTCAAAATATTATTTCTATAGAAAATTTTGTCAACATTTTATTTCTATAGAACATTTCGTCAGCATTTTATTTTCATAGAAAAAGGCTAAACAGTGGGAATGCCCTGCAGTTGCGGTATGTCGTCCTATAATAAATAACGTTCGTGAATGGACTCGATTTCCAAAACCGTAGTTGATCATGATCGACTTATCTGATTTCCAGAAAATAATGGAGGTATAATAACCCAGCAAGAAATTGGAAGTTCTTCCAAAGGCACAACTTTAAAAGCACTTCCAGAATATGCACTCCCAATGATGTTCTTTATCTTAACTAACCAGGAAGTTCGTTTAGTTCAATTTTTTATAACTTTGTTTTTTCATACTTTTAATGGGTAATTTTAACTTTTTTTGTTTCAAATATGTTAAAAATAGCGTAAGAATTCATAAAATGATACAAATCATTTAAATTTTGTCAAAAAAAAATGCTAAACCCAATCTGAAAAATTGTGAATTTTTGAAAATATTTGAGGTCAAACGTTTCCGACAAGCGTTAGAATCCATTAAAAATTAAAAAAAATTATAAAAATTATTTATTTGACAAAATATCACAGAATTTTTTAATTTACATCCAAAACATTGAATTCGGATCCCACCTAAAGAAGTGATACAAATTCAGTGCAACGGCTGCTGAAGTGGAGGAGTTCCGTCCTATGACAAGCCCATGTTAATAGAAAATTTTGTCAAAATTTTATTTCTATAGAAAATTTTGTCAAAATTTTATTTCTATAAAAAATTTGGTCAAAATTTTAGTTCTAAAGAAAATTGTGTCAAAATTTTATTTCTATAGAAAATTTTATTTCTATAGAAAATTTTGTCAAAATTTTATTTCTATAGAAAATTTTGTCAAAATTTTATTTCTATAGAAAATGTTGTCAAAATTTTATTTCTATAGAAAATTTCGTCAAAACTTTATTTGTATAGAAAATTTGGTCAAAATTTTATTTCTTTAGAAAATTTGGTCAAATATTTATTTCTATAGAATATTTGGTAAAAATTTTATTTGTATAGGATTTTTTTCTAAATTTTGTTTCTATTTCTATAGAACATTTTGTCAAAATTTTATTATTATAGAAAATTTTATCAAGATTTTATTTCTATAGAAAATTTTGTCAAAATTTTATTTCTATAGAAAATTTTGTCAACATTTTATTTCTATAGAAAATTTGGTCAAACTTTTATTTCTATTGAAAATTTTGTCAAAATTTTATTTTTATAGAAAATTTTGTCAAAATTTTATTCCTACAGAAAATTTGTCGAAATTTTATTTTTATAGAAAATTTATTCTAAATTCTGTTTCTATGGGAAATTTAGTCAAAATTTTACTTCTATAGAAAATTGGGTCAAAATTTTATTTCCATAGAAAATTTGGTCAAAATTTTATTTCTATAGAAAATTTTGTCAAAATGTTATTTTTATAGAAAATTTTGTCAAAATTTGATTTCTATGTAAAATTGGGTCAAAATTTTATTTCCATAGAAAATTTGGTCAAAACTTTATTTCTATACAAAAGTTGGTCAAAATTTTGTTTCGTTAGAAAATTTGGTCAAAATTTTATTTGTATAGGAATTTTTTCTAAATTTTGTTTCTGTGTCTATAGAACATTTTGTCAAAATTTTATTATTATAGAAAATTTTATCAAGATTTTATTTCCAAAGAAAATTTTGTCAAAATTTTATTTCTATAGAAAATTTTGTCAACATTTTATTTCTATAGAAAATTTGGTCAAACTTTTATTTCTACAGAAAATTTTGTCAACATTTTATTTTGATAGGAAAATTTGTCAAAATTTTATTTCTACAAAAAACTTTGTCAAGACTTTATTTTTATAGAAAATTTATTCTAAATTCTGTTTCTATAGAAATTTCGTCATAATTTTATTTCTATAGAAAATTGGGTCAAAATTTTATTTCCATAGAAAATTTGGTCAAATTTTTATTTCTTTAGAAAATTTTGTCAAAATTTTATTTCTATAGAAAATTTTGCCAAAATTTTATTTCTATAGAAAATTTTGTCAAAATTTTATTTCTACAGAAAATTTTGTCAAAATATTATTTCTATAGATAACTTTGTCAAAATTTTATTTCTACAGAAAATTTTGTCAAAAGTTTATTTCTATTTTTTTTTAAAGAAAATTTTGTCAACATTTGATTTATAAAGAAAATTTTGTCAAAAGTTTATTTCTATAGAATATTTTGTCAAAAGTTTATTTCTATAGAAAATTTTTTCTAAATTCTGTTTCTATAGGAAATTTGGTCAAAACTTTATTTCTATAGAAAAGTTGGTCAAAATTTTAGTTCTATAGAAAATTTTGTCAAAATTTTATTTCTATTTTTATTCTAAATAAAAGTTTATTACTATAGATTTTTTTCTAAATTCTGTTTCTATAGGAAATTTAGTCAAAATTTTATTTCTATAGAAAATTTCGTCAAAATTTTATTTCTATAGAAAATTTTGTCAAAATTTTATTTCTACAGAAAATTTTGTCAAAATTTTATTTCTATAGAAAATTTTGTCAAAATTTTATTTCTATAAAAAATTTTGTCAAAACTTTATTTCTATAGAAAATTTTGTCAAAATTTTATTTTTATAGAAAATTTTGTCAGAATTTTATTTCTATTGAAAATTTTGTCAAAAGCTGCTAATCTAGTTTGATTAAAGTTGATTACCTGCAGGTTCATAACTCAATTTTGCTTTATACCTCTACGTGATTGATATAGCTCCCTCAACTCCGGTTTCCCGTTTTATTTGGAGTTGAACCTCGAGATCCGTACCGTTGGAAGTGAGGTTCTTGAGGCGTTATGTTTCATAAAGTCCACCTGTAATTCTATATATTATCAAATAACCTCCTACAATTGCCTTTTTTTCTTAGGAAATTATTATATATGATCCATGGAGGTGGGTGTTTAAGGTTTTACTCAGCTAAACTAATGATCCTGTACTCGTATACTAGCCTATTATAATCTGTAATTGTGGGAGAGCCTTAACGGATCACATAGCTTGATTTCCCATCTCCATTCGTGTATTCTATCTGATATTGCGTCAACTATTATGTTAAGTCAGGACAATTAGTTGTTATCGCAAAAGTTAATTTACCGATTGTTCCAAAGCAAATCTTTAATACACTATCTCCCCCATAGGAATGACAAGTTAAGGACGATAAATGCGGAAAACAAACCACTCTGAGCTAAAGTAAAGCCAGTAAACAAAACGATATCCTACTGGTTTGCATACAAATACTCTGTGGGTGTGTTAGCTATTTGCTCATGGGGAAGCTGTCGTTATGGCCAAAGGGATGCGTGTATGGGTCTTTCCAATAAACAGTAATTGACCTCGATACGTGATTCTAAACATTTGGTTTCCTGTTGAAATTTTCAAAATTCCAAATTCCGTTCCTGTACTCGATATTTTGTTAATGTTTAGAAGGCACTTGGGCACGTTTCCGTTTTTTTACTCGAGTATCGAACATTACCTTAAACATTTGGTGGAAGGTTGAAAATGCTTACTGGATGGTATGCAAACTTTTTGCCGTTTTTCTTTTATATTTTCCAACAATGCTTTCAGCATCATCAGCCATACAAATTAAATTACAGCATAAACTTTGTGCTCCAAAAAAGATTTTTTTTGCTTTGAGAGATTTGTTGTTTTGGCATTGTGATCAGTTACTGGTGGTCCAACCATTTTTCCAACCTCCTTAGGGTATCCTACATTTTGGGGAAATTGGTCTGCTTTTGGAGGACAATCAAAAAACTTGGTCTCCACTAACAAGTGTCACTAAGCGTAGCAAAGGCGAAAAAGGATCAAAAAAAAATACAACAAAAAAAGGATAAATTGGGTGTGATTTATATTTTGTTTGGAGAATTTTTGAATGGAGGGGAAAAACGACCAAATTCTGTGCACCATTGGCTACATGCTGGGTATTTGTTTCAATTTGAATAAATCATATTTTTAAGCTTCTTTGGCTGGTGTTTAATAAGGATTTGGTGCTTGTGGTTGGTAGTTTTTCCTTTTTTTGTGGCATTTGCTATTGTCTTCCCATCCAACCAATGACAATAAATTTCTCTTATTTTTAAGAACAAATTGTTCTTAAGGATAATCTTTGTTAAATTTAAAACTTTTCGGGTCGTATTAATAATGATTACGATTCAATGGATTGGGAATAAATAATTTGAATAAGGCTTATTTGTGCTATTTTTAAAGAGAGCAGCGTTTATTGTAAGCTGCTTAATATTCTTTTTTTTCAAAATTGGTTACTATTGGTCCTATTATTGATAGGACTTATACACTGGAAACAAAAATATTGTACCGAGGCCAAAAATTCCTTGTACTTAATGTACGAATGCGGTTTTTACTTAGCGTGGAAGACGAATTTCTCTGATATAAAGTCGATGAGTCAACGAAGTCATTTTGTCCTTATAATTAAGTGATTTGACGTTAAAATTGATATCTTAATATGAAAGATTAAGATTGAAAGCAGAAAAACGGATTAATTTGTTTCTTAGTATCAAATACGCTAAACATAAATTTAAAATACAATTATATTCAAAAAATATACTTTCTTCAATTCTTCCCTTCTTATGTAACTCGTAGTCAATACCAAAATCATTACTATAAAGACAAAATCGTTCATCCATCAAGTTTTTTTGTCCTAAATTTAATGTAATAAAGATGCTTGTAATTAAAATTGCATTATTGTAAAGAATAGTGTTTTTATACCCTCCATCATAGGATGGGGGTATATTAACTTTGTCATTCCGTTTGTAACACATCGAAATATTGCTCTAAGACCCCATAAAGTATATATATTATGGGTCGTGGTGAAATTCTGAGTCGATCTAAGCATGTCCGTCCGTCCGTCCGTCCGTCCGTCCGTCCGTCCGTCTGTTGAAATCACGCTAACTTCCGAACGAAACAAGCTATCGACTTGAAACTTGAAACTATAATTTGGAACATTGTGTTAGTATATGATCTTTAACAATCGTGCCAGAATTGGTCCATATCGGTCCATAATTATATATAGCCCCCATCTAAAACGTTCTCCAGATTTGACCTCCGGAGCCTCTTGGAGGAGCAAAATTCATCCGATCCGGTTCAAATTAGGAACGTGGTGTTAGTATATGGTCGCTAACAACCATACCAAAATTGGTCCAATCACACAAAAATTGGTCCATATCGGTTCATGATCATGGTTGCCACTAGAGCCAAAAATAATCTACCAAAATTTTATTTCTATAGAAAATTTTTTCAAAATTTTATTTCTATAGAAAATTTTGTCAAAATTTTATTTCTATAGAAAATTTTGTCAAAATTTTATTTCTAGAGAAAATGTTGTTAAAATTTTATTCGTTTCATAATAAAATTTTCATCATTTTCAAAATTTTATTTCTATAGAAAATTTTGTCAACATTTTATTTCTATAGAAAATTTTGTTAAAATTTTATTTATGTAGAAAATTTTGTCAAACCTTTATGTCTACTACCTTGCTATTGGCAAGCGTTACCGCAACTTAAGTAATTCGATTGTGGATGGCAGTGTTTAGAAGAAGTTTCTACGCAATCCATGATGGAGGGTACATAAGCTTCGGCCTGGCCGAACTTACGGCCGTACATACTATTGTGTAAATCCTAAAATTTAAATTCGAAAATTTAGGTTACATACTCTTTAAGATTAAATCAATATTTTTCGGTGCATTTAACATATGTCTCAACCGATCGTACACTGAAAAAAAATTTTCGTTGTATTAAAGATTACCCAATCTAAATTTTAGCATGCGCAATTTACACAATATTAAGGACAAATTTCTTTAACCCTTAAATTCGCCTGTATTTGTTAATATACAAAAAGATAAAATTTTTACGTCCTAAAATTTTGACCGAATTCAATAAGATAAAGTTTGTTGTGTTTGAAATATCATAACGCTATTTATAAAAAAAGTAATCTGAGTAATCTGATGTCAAAATATCAAATTTTGATCAAAAAACTACAAATTAGAGGTTAAATAATATTTATCGGAGATGAAAGTAATGTTGGTAAAAAAGACTGTGTAGTGTAAAAATATCTCTATTCTCTGCTAAAATCAAATTGTTTATTTGTAAATAAAAACTTATTTCCATGCGTACTGTGTTTTTTAAGATACAACAACTATTAAAAAAAAAAAACAAACAAACACAAAATTTTTTGAAAAAAATGTGGTATGCAAAAGTTTCTTTTTTTACCATTTTGCATTTTATACATGTTTTCAGAGGAATCGATGATCTTGTGCATTTAAGGGTTAAAATAATTAAATTTTAATTAAAGAGATTTTTGCTTAAATTTTTTTATTAAATTTGGGAAATGTACACGGATGAAAAAGACTGTTTTTCATATGTTTGGCTATAAACATTACATGTTTGGAACACAAATTTTTAAACACAATATTTTTGAGTGCAAGCATATAATGTTCATAAACTAGCATAACATGTTTGGGACATATATGTTAATATGTTAGAACTTATTATGTTTGGGACATAAAATGTTTGTAAATATAATATGCTTGGATGCAAACATATTTTAATTTAGAAATAGCCTATAAACATATATGTGTTTAGTAGCTTGGAGCGCTATTTAACAGGGAGCGATATTGAATTAAGTTGGTGGTTGTTGCTTGTTATTACAAAATTAACATTTTATTTTTCCTTGGGCAATTGATCAGCTACTTCTTTGATCCTTACAAACTGTGTGGTCCGCTGTTCGAATTCCCGTCCGGGAAAAGGTAAAATTAAAATAAAAAAAATCATAAAATTGAATAATTTCTTCTACAATGTTTGTATTACAGAAAAAGGTGCTAAGAACTAAAAAATCTCGTGGAAGTGAGAAAGATGTGGGGGAATATACAATTAGGCAGAAACAAATTTTTGAGCATTCAGGTCGAAAACCTATGTTGTTAGCACCTATATTACCTGTTTATTTTCATAATTCATTATGATTGTAAATATATAAATAAATAAATAAAATTTTGAGCACAATATTGTTTGGGAGAATTTTTTTAAGCATATAATATTTTTGGGTGCAAAATGCTTCCAAACATATTATATGTTCACAAAATAACATATTGTTTTTTGGAAGACAACATTATTGAATTTGGATGCAAAAATACAAAATGTTTGGAACTTAGACTACCCAAACATATATTGTTTAGACCAATATGCTTTCAAACATATTATATATTGGAAGAGATCAAACATATAAATGTTTGGGCAATACCAAAAAATGTATATGCTTGAAGTAAAATATGTTTGGGAGTATATGTTACAGAAGCGATTTTTTATGAGGGTGTATGTCCCTCTGTAAAGGTGGTATGTCATTGAACTAAGATAAATTATCCTTAGAATAAAGGAAAACGTTTTTGGTTTAAAAAATCTTCCTTAAATTAATTGTTGGTTAATTGTAATTAAATACCTAGCAAAAAAATTGAAAGTTCTTCTAAAGGCACGAGTTTAAAAGCACTTCTAAAAATACCCTTCAAAAGATGTTCTTTATTTTGATTCAATTTTTTAAAACTCGCTTTTTTTATATTTTTAATAAGAAATTTTAAATTATTTTGTTTCAAATAAGATAAAAAGAGAGTATTCTTACTCTAAAATGGTGCAAAGTATTTAAATTTTGTCGAAAAAAATACTTCAAAATCCATTTTAGAAAAATTTTAAATTTTTGAAAATATTTCAGGACAAACGTTTTAGACGTTAGAACTCATTAAAAATCATAAAAAAATATAAAAATTATTTATGTTAATTGGCAAAATATCACAAAATTTTTTAATTTACATCCAAAACACGGCGCTATGAACTACGGCCCCAGGAAAATAGGCCTCAAATTGGAAATGAAGTATGACCCTAAATTTGGGTTCCTTTTTCATTATGAATACAAACCCCCATGAACATGGGCCCCAATTATATAAGTGATAAATAAAATGAAGATTGACCCCAAAGAAAAAATTGGGCCCCATTTTCATAAAATAGTTTTGAATGTACGAAAATGGGCCCCGATATTATGAAAGTGTGCCCCAAAATTAAAAATGTATCAAAATAATTATTAGTGATTTTATACATCAAGCAGTATTTTTAAATGTATTTCACAATGCAACAGCGTTGCCAATTTAGCTTTTTTCCCGCTAGATTTGGCTTTTTTTGAAGACGTTTAGCGGGAAAAAAGTGCATTTAGCTTTTAGCTTTTTTTCTGGCTTTTTTTCATGACCCTTTTAGCTATTTTTGGCTTTTTTATTTTCGACATGTTTCTATTGAAATATGGATAAATCGGCGTTTTTATCTAAGCCTTGCTGCAAGTATAAGGGTTTCCACATATTTCAAAGCTCAGTTGAAACATTAATAATGAGTCCATCCATTATGCAGGCATTTTTGTAGCAAATACACCTTGTTGTAAAGTTTTTTCATTATATACATAAAAGTTATCGTAAACTTTAAATCTACTATTACCATGCAAATTTGTTAGATAAACTGTCAGTAAATTATTGGGAATATTATCATTTGACTCGTTTATCCTTTTTATGTTATTATAATATTCTAAAGTTATTACGATATTACTAAATTAAAATAGTAGATGTGAATAGCTTTGTGCACTGAAAAAATATTGTCGTCTCCTTAAAATACGAACGCGAATTTTGGTTATAATAGCATTTGTGAATTTCTTTTATATAAACTGTTTTCCTTGTCCAAAAGACGATAAAGTCGTTTTGTCCTTATTATTAAGTGATTCAACTTAAAAATTTGTATGTTTTCATGAAAGAAGGAAGAATTAATGAAATAGTCTTTAAATGTGAGGAGTTTTTGCATCTTAACCACAAACCAAAATAGCGTTCAAAAATAGAAGATGTTTTTCAACACTTTATTTTAAAAACGTATATATACAATAATTTCTACTTGAAGTCGAGTCTGAATTTGGAAATTTAAGTTGGCGTTAGCACGTTTTTAAGCACTTTGATAGCTCATGAAGAAAAGGAAAATGTTTTTACTGGGAAATGTAAACTATAACTATTTTCTACAATTTAAATAAAAGTAATGTATTTCGAATTTTTCACAATTTCAAATCCAAACTAAAATTTTATTTAAAAAAATGACAAATCATTTTTTTACCAAATCCAAAGCATGCTTAGATCATTTAATATTTTAAAATAACAAGTAAATAAAATAGAGGTGTTGGGAAGGTAGCTCCCACAAAACGAAGAACTTCCAGTAAAAAATTTGTGATAGTAATCAAAATGTATCGAATACGGAAACAGAGCTAATATGCCTTAGATATTGTTACAGTCTCACAGAAGTGGAATTAAAATGAAAATAATATGCATTGTAAGTGAAATAAAGCCTTTAAGTTTGTTAAATTTCAATCAAAAATGTGACTTTTGATACAAAAAAATTTAGCTTTTTTTCTAGCTATTTTTTAGCATTTTTTAGCTTTTTTTAGCTATTTTTTTGGGCAAATCTAGCGGTTTTTGGTGAAACAATTCTGGCAACGCTGCAATGCAATATTATTTTCATATTTATTTAATGATTATATTTTTTGTTCATAGCTACTTGTTGGCTGTTTTTGATATTGTCACGTGATCAGTATTAATTTGAGTGTCATAGAAAAACAAAAAAGAAGAAAATATGGAGTGTGTCATTTTTACTGGGCGAAAAATTAATAATAAACTATTGTATGTGAATGATCAAAAAATAAATAAAAAATGCTAAAGTTTAAATATGTTATCAGTCTCTTTTATCCCAATGAAAAAAGAAGAATAAAATAAGATATGGAATCGGATATTTTCGTAACTAACTATGAATATGCAATGAAAAGTGCAGTGATAAACCAATTTCCCAGTGTACGCCAGAGTAATTGAGAAAAGAAGACACCTCCACTTCCCAGAAAGAATTTTAATTTTTTGGTAGAACTATGTGGTCGCGCGATTTTTTTTAAGTCTATTGTTTTAACATTGTTTTCTGCAAATAAATATCTTTTAAATGTCGACCACATATTTCTATTAAATTTTTTCAATTAAAAAAAAAATCGCGCGATTTTATTGGAAAAATATCTTTTGCTTTCATTTCTTTCCACTAACAAACGTCCGGTATACAAGTGAACTATTGAGCTAGAGCGGAGTAATGGTGAGGAAGAAAAAATACGTTGCAGCAAAGAAGCAATTATTATGGAGATATGTCTCCGCAGTCGGAAACAGAACCAACTGCGTAGAAAAGTGTTGATGAAGATTATGTCCAACGAAAGTAACAAAAGCTGCGTTATTTGACCTGGCAATCAATAGTCCCAATATAGATTTTTTACCTTGCAAACACTTTAACGTAAGCTATGAATATAACAGGCGAATGCAATAGAAAGTCATCAAGGTGTGTATAAATGTCCTTGTTGTCGTTATGTACTCCAGGATGTATGGCAAGTTTCGCTGAAAGCGATTTTTTCATTAACCCTCTAATGTCCCAATTTTTTTGCCAGCTGATTAAATATTCAATGTTAACGACACAAAATCAAGAAAAATTTATACGATAAAATTCAGTATATGCTGCAAAGGCTATTGAACAGGTTTAATTATGTTTTCTTTTTAGTTTATTCATGTTTGTTGTCTTAAAGTGTGTGTTACTAAAAGCTTCCTTATTTAATGAAGCCCGCCTAAAGGCGGGATTGGGCATTAGAGGGTTATTGCATTTTCTAAATTGTTTATTATTGATTGCTATATTTGCACTTATCATAATAAAACGATAAAACCAAACACTGATTATTTTGATTTCAAAACCATTTTAAGTAAGATTTGAAGCTTTAAAATTCAAACAAGTTTTAAAATGAAATAACTATGCGATATGCATTTGTTAAGCTCAAGGTTTGAAAGAAATTTTAGGGTCCATTTTTATTGGGAAATTTTAGGGCTCATTTTCATAATGCAGCCGAACTCCAACATCAAAATGAAACACGACCCCAAAAAAGAACAAAATTTCGTGTTGCTCTATGACATATAATTATTGGGGTTCATTTTCATTAGACAAAGTGGGGCTCATTTTCATGGGGCCATATTTATAGCGCCCCAAAACACTGAATTCAGATCACACCATAAAAAGTGATTCAAACTCAGTGCAACCACTGTTGAAATAGTGGACATCCGTCTTATGACAAGCCCATGTTAAATTCCTCGCGTCTGCGCCAATTTTGCATCACTTCCGGATCCAAAAAGAACATTTCCCTACTTTTTAGGCGAAGCATTTTTTGGTGGTTATTGAATTTTTAGATTTAAGATAAGAACGCTTAAAACATATGTATGTTAAGACTTGTTTTGAGTATTTTGTATCTTTGGTTTAAAGTTTTTTTTTATACCCTCCACCATAGAATGGGGGGTATATAAACTATCTAAGACCCCATAAAGTATATATATATTCTGGGTCGTGGTGAAATTCTGAGTCGATCTGAGCATGTCCGTCCGTCCGATTGTTGAAATCACGCTAAATTCCGAACGAAACAAGCTATCGACTTGAAACTTGGCACAAGTAGTTGTTATTGATGTAGGTCGGATGGTATTGTAAATGGGCCATATCGATCCACTTTTACGTATAGCCCCCATATAAACGGACCCAAATTTGGCTTGCGGCTCCTCTAAGAGGAGTAAATTTCATCCGATCCGGGTGAACTTTGGTACATGGTGTTAGTATATGGTCTCTAACAATCACGCAAAAATTGGTCCACATCGGTCCATAATTATATATAGCCCCCATATAAACCGATCCCCCGATTTAGCTTGCGGAGCCTCTAAGAGAAGCAAATTTCATCCGATCCGGCTGAAATTTGGAACATGGTGTTAGTATATGGCCTCAACCACCCATGCAAAAATTGGTCTTAATCGGTCCATAATTATATATAGGCCCCATATAAACCGATCCCCAGATTTGACCTCCGGAGCCCCTTGGAAGAGCAAAACTCATCCGATTCGGTTGAAATTTAGTACGTGATGTTAGTATATGGTATCCAACAACCATGCAGGAATTGGTTTATATCAGTCCATAATTATATATATAAACCGATCCCCAGATTTGAGAAGCACAATTCACCCGATCTGGTTGAAATTTGGTACGTGGTGGTAGTATATGATATTTAACAACCATGCCAAAAGTGGTCCATATCAGTCCATAATCATATATAGCCCCCATATAAACCGATCCCGAGATTTGGTTTTGGAGCCTCTTGGAGGAGCAAATTTCATCCGAGTCAGTTGAAAATTGGTACATTGTGCTAGTATATGGCCGTTATATATAGCCCTCAGATAAGTCGATCCCGAATCACAAAAAATTGGTCCATATCAAGTTCATAATTGTATATAGCCCCCAAAGAAGCGACCCCAATATTTCAATTCTGGCTCTCTACGTATCGTGCAAAAAGTCCATATCGATTCGTAATTATTTGTAGACTTACCTATACATAACTTTTTTGTCCAATATATACCACGTATGGACTAACTCACAATTTAGAAAACGATGTTAAGAAATTTTAAGATACCACAACCCAAGTAATTCAATTGTGGATGACAGTCTTTCATAGAAGTTTCTACGCAATCCATGGTGGAGGGTACATAAGATTAGGCCTGGCCGAACTTACGGCCGTATATACTTGTTTTTTTTTTTTTGGATTAAGAAAACATTTTTTATTTTGAAGTATATGTTATAATTGGGATTTAAACTGGCATTTGTTTGTACGTGAATAGCTTTATTAATATATCGGAAATGAATGAAGCATGAGAATGAAGAATGAGGAAGAATGAGAATTCCAGAAATGAGATCTATATGCACCGAAAAAAAGTAAACTGTTTTATAGGAAGAATAAACTAACTCGTACGAAAATTGAACTAAATTTTACTCCACATTTTGAGATTTCCACAAGGCGTTGTTAAAACCAAGAAAATTGAATGCCCCGTACGAAAATTTTCATTTGCTTTAGTTCATATTGAAGTTATGTGTAAGGTCATTGAACTTTATACCTATGTTTAGTTTATAAAATGTCTGAGACATATTTGAAAAAAGTAAGATTTCATTTCATAACTTGTGGAAAATTTCGAAAAAAAAATAATAAAATTAAAATTAGCGTTAGTTCAACTACGGAATTTTTTTTTCTGTGTAGAGACCTCCTTATAAGGCTCGCTTTACAAACTTCAGGTTTATATCTTTCTGATAACAAAATACGTTTATATACAATTTAGCTTTGATGTAAAGATTTTTCTTTATTTTTACTTATTTTAAGTTTTTTTTTTTTTTTTTCATAAAAAAATTAAATTTCTTTTCTTTAAATCTTTTCAGGTAAGTGTGGCATTTATTTAACCTCACGTATAATCCTTGGACACCTGTTAGTGTAACGTGTAAGTAAACTCTTGGGGAAAATTGAAATGACATGATAAAATAGTCCACACAAACCACACGTTGACCAAAATCCACTGGGAAGGACCTCACTTGAAATGACCTTTAAACAAAAGGCCAACATTGCAATTGACGTCACGTCGAACGAGCACCAACAATAACAATAACAACAACATCAATAATATTTTGATTGTAGTCAAAGAAAAGGCCATGCAAAGGACATTCTCGAACAACAGAAATTCAACATATGAGACGCTTATCCTTAGCTAAGAGAATCTCAAAATAATAAAATGATTTTTTTCAAAAATCGTATATCTCAGAGAAAAAAGAGAATGAGATGGACCCAATCTAAAGAGAATACATGTTCTCTACCAACATTGGTGTAGTGGTGAATATATGTTGGATTTTCTCTTTGGTTCAATGAAGAACGCTATTGTTGGTGGTTCTGGGTATAATACTTTTCTAAGGTTGTTTGTTTTATAAGAAGAAACTAAAAATACAATAGATGTTTATTTTCGGGGAAAAATAGGGTTTTAGCTCGTCTTTGATAGAACTTTGTCTACGTATTAATAGGTTTTGTCTTCGAATTAAAAATTTCCATAATTTATGCGGTCAATCGAATATAAAAGGCTGTAATCTCGGAAGCCCATTTCACTTCTTTCCGCATGGATTTAAATTTTTATGTCCTCATATAGAAAATCTTTACTAAATATTGAAATAGAAGTCAAAGAAAAGATACTCCTTAGTTAGGAAATGTAAATTCCCAGTTAAAATGAATCGAAGGCATAGAGACACAAAAGTCTGCATTTTAAATAAGCAAAGAACACGAAAAAAATTAAATCCTTTTTCCCAAACGAAATTTGGGTTCAACAAAATCGCTCAACAAATCGTTGAGGACTTTTACAGGATGTAAAGACAATCTAACAAAGACTATACGCAGAGAAGGAATATGATCACCTCAAACATGTTTCAAGAGCAAAATGTTATTTTTGAATGGTGACCATGTAACATGTGTTACTAAAATGTTATTTTCTTGTCAAATATAACCTGTTTGACGAAATCAGATACATGATATCCGAGAAAATAATGTAGTTGCGAAAACCATGTTACATGGTCACCACCCAAAAATAACATTTTGCTCTTAAAACATGTTTGAGGTGATCATATTCCTTCTCTGGGTGTAGTTCCATTTTTATCTTTCTCACTTCCACATGATTTATTTAGGTCTTATCACCGTGTCTACTAAAATAAGTAAAGAATGTCTATAGTGGGGCGGAGTCGTCTATATTATATCCTGCACCACTTTCTAGATCTATACACGCAGAGAAGAAACATGATTGTCACAATCATATTCGAAGAGCAAAATAATATGATAGGATCTATTTTTGCGGCGACCATGTAACATTTTAAACTACAACCATGTTGGCTCAGTGAACATGGTTCTAAGAAAAATATAATTGTCCTCATCTAAAATGTTATTATATTGATAAAAAGAATTTTGTTTGTATGAAAAGACAATGGTCACGATTTATAATGTTATGGTATTCATTAAAAATCTTTTTCTCCTAGTTAAAAGAACATTGTCACAACCTAAAATGTTTTGATCTTTATGAAAAAACTTTTTTCATCGTCGAAAAAAGGACGCCACTTGAGAAAAGAAAACACAAAATTAAATTTATTTGTTTGTTTTTAATTATTTATAAACTAATTCATTGTTTATTTGTATTTATAATACCCTTCAAGCAAAACTTCATATATTTTTACACACTCTATTTTATTTCAATTTCAACAATAAGTAATTATTCCATATTTACATCGTGCCCATCAAATGTACAAACGCAGACATCATGTAACTGAAAATAAATGATCCAGATAGCAAAATGCAGAACAAAAAACAAGTACATTTTTCAATTACACTTTCCTTTTTTGTGTTCACATAAAACCACGTGCCACTTCTGAATAAATAAATTAACACAAAACACAGTAAATCCGTATTCTCCGTCCATTCCAAGAAACAATCGACACACGACTGACGCGCAAAATGAAAATCGTGTGTACCTGCTCAATGTTTTTATAAAATTCTTTTCGCTGCAAAAAAGTAAAAAAATTAAATGGTCACGAAAAAATGTAAATGGTCTCTATGGCCATGTAACGGTTCTAGACATGTCTATACTTAATCTATACAAATACTTTTTTCCCTGTAAAAAAGTAAAAAATTGAATGGTCATGTACGTGATGTTCCCGACCATTCAATGGTCTCAAATTCTATCATTTAAATGATAGAATATGTTTGCGGTATTTGAGAACCATTCAAATGCTTATTGCCACCATACATTTTTCTCCGCTCGAAAACTATTTTTACAAAGACAAAATACATGATTTTCGCGACAATTACATGCTTTAGATAAGCATTAAATCGATGCGGCAACCATGTCCAAACATGGTTTTTCTGTGCGTGTACTTTCTACGTCCTGCGCAAAATTTGTCGTAAATCGGAGAAAAACGTTGGACTCTGTGGTCATAAGAGTATAAATCGGGCGAAAGACATATATGGGAGCTCAGTAATGCTGGTGACATTTCTGAGGGTTTCAAAACTTCTCGAAGTGGTTTCACTGCAATGTGGAACACCGTTCGGACTCGGCTATAAAAAGGAGGTCCCTTGTCATTGAGCTTAACATGGAATCGGGCAGCACTCAGTGATAAGAGAGAAGTTCACCAATGTGGTATCACAATGGACTGAATAGTCTAAGTGAGTCTGATACATCGGGCTGACACCTAACCTAACCTAACATATATGGGAGCTATATCTAAATTTAAACCGATGTCAATCAAATTAAACACAATTAACGATATTATTAATTGTACTTCTTGTTCAAAATTTTAAGCAAATCAGGGTAAAACTCTAGCTTTTGGGGCCATATAAGTGTGTATCGGGCGAAAACTATATATTAAAGAGCTATATCTAAATCTGAAATTATTTCTTCAAAAATTAATAGGGTTCTATTCTGACTTTCAATACATACTTATACCGATTTTGACATCAAAGGCTTTGATTAGAAAAATGTGCTCACAGACAGATGGACATGACTAGATCGACTTTGTGTCCGGTCCTGGCAATATTTCCTAATAGTGACGGTCGTTTTAAGTGAAACTTTGGGTTTTGGACAATTCAAATTCACAAAAAAGAGAAAATCAATAAAAAAGGAAGGAAAAGAAAAATGAAAAAATTAAATTTCATCCCCGATGGGAGTTGAACCTGTGCCGTTGGAGTTTTTAACTTCCATGAAAATTCCTTTAAGATGGTTTTGCAAATTACGAAAATTCATCAGTTGTGGTGAAGAAATTGAAAAGCAACCACAATACACGCGTCATACACTTTCTTTTGTATTTTCAACCATGCTATAATTTAGTCCGAAGAATAAAAGCACACAGAGAATGCAGATTGGCTGTAATAACATCATTTTGGCAGTTGCAGCAACTACCTATTGGCAGTTGTGTCACCTGACTCATTCGGTCGATTCAATCAAATTATAGGAGATGCAATAATACTCAATATAGAAATGGCTGTATGATGGAATTGATCGTTAACAGGTTGGCTGATAAGTCCCCGGTCTGACACATAGATGGCGTCGCTAGTATGAAATGCATTTTAGTTTTATATGGTACCAACTTTCAAATGATTCTTGTCAAAATTTGACGTCTGTAAGTCAATTAGTTTGTGAGATAGAGCGTCTTTTGTGAAGCAACTTTTGTTATTGTGAAAAAAAGGAATTTCGTGTTTTGATAAAATACCATTTTCTGAAGGGAAAAAAATACGGTGGAAGCAAAAACTTGGCTTGATAATGAGTTTCCGGACTCTGCGCACCGTGCCACACGTCATTGAGAACGATGGCAAAAATTCATTAATTGGGCTTTTAATTGCTTCCCCACCCACCGTATTCTCCAGATCTGGCCCCCAGCGACTTTTTCTTGTTCTCAGACCCCAAAAGGATGCTCGCAGGGAAAAAATTTGGCTGCAATGAAGAGGTGATCGCCGAAACTGAGGCCTATTTGGAGGCAAAACCGAAGGAGTACTACCAAAATGGTATCAAAAAACTGGAAGGTCGTTATAATCGTTGTATCGCTCTTGAAGGGAACTATGTTGAATAATAAAAACGAATTTTTGACAAAAAAAATGTGTTCTTCCTTGTTAGACCGGGGACTTATCAGCCAACCTGTTACTTCCTTTTTCATTCGGTTGTAGCGCCCACAACCGAATTCCACATTAATGTTGATTCCGCAACATATTGTATTTCATTTAAATACATTTATTATTATACAAGATTGATAGGGAGTAAATAAAAATATTATATATCTAAATACAATACATTAATATCAATCAAAATAAGCAATTCCTTTAAACATTTAGTATCCGAGACGGTTTTGATGAAGCCCATGTAGCCTACAGCATTGATTGTAGAATGAATTTTGAATCCATCAGTACTTGTATACACAGTGGTGCCTAGAATAGAACACATAGTGGAATAGTGTGGAGTTTTTAAATGTAAATAAGAACCTACCAGCTATGTCCACTTTCACTAGATAAGGCATCGGGTTGAAGTATTTTACTCAGGGACGTCTTACATTTCTTAATTGCCATTTAACTCACACAATAAAATTATTCCACATCGAAAACTTAATAAAACACGATCTGCATTAAAATCTTTAACACGTACTTTTACTTAACTTGTGGAATTAGGTATCCAGAACCCACATATGGACATTATAGGTTTAATACATAACTATATTCCGGTCGTCAACGCACACAAACGTAAAATTTTACTCCTGTCTAAGGACCTAGATAAATAAATTAGCTAAATTATAACTTTAAAATATTTGTTGGATATCTATAAAAAGAGAACCTATACCGAGCATGTTCAGCACATCAGATTCCAAACTGCAACTTGAAACTATGAAAGAGGCTTTTGAAAGAATATGCATTAACGAAGCCTTAGCGTTTCTTGCTGCATTTAAAATTGACATCCCTAATTTTGTTTTGCAATTAAATGTCCAGTCTAAATAATTATCAGTGGAAATTGCAGCAGTTTGATGATACAAATTTACCTTTAAAATGTTATCAATATTATGATCCTTATATAACCAAATTTTTACCATAGCCTCGTTCCACTGTAATGTTCTTTCTTATAGTAATGTCCCCGAAAATATTTAACAATTTTAGTACGCAAAAATTAGGTTTGATTTTTATTGGATGAGATTTTATTTTTTCCCTCGACAACAAATATAAATAATTTTTCATTGAAAAATAATTAAAATGACAATCAAAAATATTTTAAATAACATTCGGTTTGTGCATCCGTATGGTTGTGATAAGTACTGAATGAAAGTCGCAACATGTTTTCTTGGTAGGTTGTATCAACCAATTTCCATAAAAAAGTATTCATAGTAGAAGCACTTGGTTAACCCAATCATTTGTCTGTTATCATAAAAAACATTTTCTTGAAAACACTTCCAGATGGTCTTAAGAATAGAACCAATGAGGAAAATACAGAATACATTAATCCCTCGATTTACATCGTGATTGGTTGGTGCGTGTACATAATAAAAAACTTAAAAATAAAGGTAATTCAGTAATTTCGGGAAGAATTTCAGAAAAAAATATTTCGATGTCATCATCGCTGATACTCATTTTACTTATGGAAGGCGTTTCTGATAAAGTGGGTAAAAAATCGACGACTTAAATCGGAGTTTGATGGCACAAACAATTTGACGACGTAAATCGAGGGATTACTGTATTTGTTGATTCACCAGATATTTCGTTCCATCTGCATCGTAGACTACCTGTAGTGCAAAATGGGTCAATCCAACGTGCACATTTTGGGTAGGCTGCACTGGGTTTTCCAATCGAACAAACATTTTTAATTTATGGGGGGGGGGGGAAGGTGTAAAATATGCAAAACAATTTTATACACTCCACCATAGGATGGGGGTATATTAACTTTGTGATTCCGTTTGTAACACATCGATATATTGCTCTAAGACCCCATAAAGTATATATATTCTGGATTGTGGTGAAATTCTGAGTCGATCTGCACATGTCCGCCCGTCCGTCCGTCCGTCTGCTGAAATCACGCTAACTTCCGAACGAAACAAGCTGTCGACGTGAAACTTGGCACAAGCCATGGGCCATATCGGTCCACTTTTACGTATAGCCCCCATATAAACGGACCCCCAAATTTGGCTTGCGATTGCTCTAAGAGAAGCCAATTTCATCCGATTCGGCTGAAATTTGGTACGTGGTGTAAGTATATGATCTCTAACAACCATGCAAAAATTGGTCCACATCACTGAGTGCTGCCCGATTCCATGTTAACCTCAATGACAAGGGACCTCCTTTTTATAGCCGAGTCCGAACGGCGTTCCACATTGCAGTGAAACCACTTAGAGAAGCTTTGAAACCCTCAGAAATGTAACCAGCATAATCCACCGCTGAAAAACTTTTTGGTGTTCGGTCGAAGCAGGAATCGAACCCACGACCTTGTGTATGCAAGGCGGGCATGCTAACCATTGCACCACGGTGGCTCCCGAAGCCTCTAAGAGAAGCAAATTTCATCCGATCCGGCTGAAATTTGGTACATGGCGTAAGTATATGGTCTCCAATGACTATACAAAAATTGGTCCACATCGGTCCATAATTATACATAGACCCCCCAATAAACCGATCACCAGATTTGACCTCCGGAGCCTCCGGAAAGACCAAAGTTTATCTAATTCAGTTGAAATTTGGTACGTGGTGTTAATATATGGCCTCAAACACCCATGCAAAAATTGGTCGAAATTGGTCAATAATTATATATAGGCCTCATATAAACCGATCCCCAGATTTGACCTCCAGAGCCCCTTGGAAGAACAAAATTCATCCGATTCGGATGAAATTTGGTACGTGATGTTAGTATATGGTATCCAATAACCATGCAGGAATTGGTTCATATCGGTCCATAATAAAAGCAAAATTCATCCGATCTGGTTGAAATTTGGTACGTGGTGGTAGTATATGATATATGATAACAACCATGCCAAAAGTGGTCCATATCAGTCCATAATCATGTATAGCCCCCATATAAACCGATCCCGAGATTTGGTTTTGGAGCCTCTTGGAGGAGCAAATTTCATCCGAGTCAGTTGAAATTTGGTACATTGTGCTAGTATATGGCCGTTAACAACCATGCCTAACTAGGTCCATATCGGTCTATAGTTATATATAGCCCTCAGATAAGTCGATCCCCAATCACACAAAAATTATTTGTAGACTTACCTATACATAACTTTTTTGTCTAACATATACCACGTATGGACTAACTCACAATTTAGGAAACGATGTTAAGAAGTTTTAAGATACCACAACCCAAGTAATTCGATTGTGGATGACAGTCTTTCGTAGAAGTTCTACGCAATCCATGGTGGGGGGTACATAAGATTCGGCCTGGCCGAACTTACGGCCGTATATACTTGTTTACCAATCGAAATGACTATAAGATACCATGTGTATTTCTGGTTTCCTTCTTTCAAACGCATATAAACTTATAACTCCCTGTTCCTTGTGGTTCAGGGTATAAAACATATCAAATTTTCTATATTATTTACATTTTAGTTTTTGTCCGGATGAATCCATCAAATTTGTAAGCCAAACAACTATCCAGTGGGTCAAAGTGGGATCAGTACCAATGTGGGATTAGATCAAATGCAAACTGATCCAAATATTTGATGTTATGAATAAAATTAAAAATAATTATATACGGCCATAGGTTGGGTTAGATATAGTGACAGTCCGATATTTTCAGGCTCACTTAGACTATTTAGTCCATTGTGATACCACAGTGGTGAACTTCTGTCTTATCACTGAGTGCTGCCAGATGCTATCTAATATACCCACCATCAGATAACACATACGAGTACAATATATTTTTCAAAAACATCTTCTCGGATGGATGGAATGCGGCTTTCATGCTCAGTTCGGGAGATTTGTCCCATATGTGGATTAAATTAAAACATGACGCAGTATATACCAAATTTGCTATAGGTCTTCATGACCTTATAATACCTCTAGATTTTACATTTCAAGCAAACCTGATAGAAATTGCGTTTTCCAAGCTCTGAAGAAATCATCAATAAGGCGGCTATTTCCAAACATAGCTGATTGTATATCAAATGTGGCATATCCCTTTGTGGACATAAAATACCTATAGGTTTCCAATTTCAAGCAAATTGGATAAAAATTGCGTCTTCCGTTCTCTCAGGAAGTCAATTCGGGAGATCGGTCTATGTATACCACAATTTGACTTATCATTTCAAGGACCTAAAATAACTTTAGATTTTCAATTTCAAGCAAATAGGATAAAATGTACGGTCCTCATGACCTCATGAACTAAATAGGAAGAGGTCTATATGAGGTCTATATCGAAGCATGGACTGATGTATACCAAAATTTGCAATGTATCCCATTTTCGAATCTTCGGTCATAACTTCATTATTAAAGGCTTTAGTGTGATTATAACGTTTTCAGCTTCAATAAACTTTCTAATTGGAAATATTTTTTTTCTGCAGTGGACCCTTTTTATTTACTCGATGTCGATTTTAAATAGCTTATGTTCCTGTTTTTAACAATTTCATATTATCAACGTGTATGTGTTCTTTTATTCATCCAGACACACAAAAAGCTCGAGAATGTTCCATACCCATGCAACTTCAAATGTCTCCACTTTGAAGTTGTATTTTATCCCATTTCCTTTTTGCCATTCATCTCCTCTTTAGCACATATCTGTCTGGAAGAATTCCTGCTTCTGGAAATTTCCTAGAAATCGTTAAACTCACATTGTGTTGGCTTTTTGGCCGCACTCGCTTGTTTTATTGTGCCAATCCCTTATTCCTAAACTGACTCCTTCGTTTAGGCTCTGTTTGTTTTTGTAGGCAATATTTACAACCGGCTTTTCTTGGCTATATACAGAATTGCAAAATTCTTTTTCTAAGTTAGTACTATTTTAGCTGTAGGGAAGTTGGGCGAGAAACAGGAAATGCTTACCAGGAAATTGTAACAGAAGAGAGTTCTTCTACAAAGAAGAGAAAACAATTTGCAAACACGTGTACAGTTTTTTTTTGTTGAAAGAAATCTCTTCTCAGCTCAATACCGGAAAAGTTTTAGGCAAGAGTTGACAAAATCATGATTTACTCAACAGGAGGCAACACAATGGAATTGAAACAGTAAAGGAATTTGACAAATTCCCTTACAAAAAGAGAAATTCAAGAAAAGAGCGAGTGTGTGAGAGAGGGAGAGAGAGAGCATGTAAAGTGATTATGCCCTCGTATAATGTATGATTGTGTATGTATTTTTGAATGTTTTTTTGCCGGCGTTTTACCTTGAATTGTAGTTGTGTGTGTTTGCGTTGCTGGTATTTTCGAGAAATTCCTTCTCGATACTCCCCCACCATTTTACTTTTCCACCATGTATCCCATTTGATGCGTATATGCTAACAAGTGTTTTTTATACCCACCACCATAGAATGGTAACGGGGGTACAATAAGTTTGTCATTCCGTTTGTAACACATCGAAATATCGATTTCCGACTATATAAAGTATATATATTTTTGATCAAGGAGAAATTCTAAGACGATATAACCATGTCCGTCTGTCTGTTGTAATCACGCTACAGTCTTCAATAATGAAGCAATCCTGCTGAAATTTTGCACAAACGCGTCTTTTGTCTGCAGGCAGGTCAAATTCGAAGATGGGCTATATCGGTCCAAATTTTGATATAGTCCCTATATAAACCGACCTCCACATTTGGGGTCTTGGGCTTATAAAAACCGTAGTTTTTTTCCAATTCATCTGAAATTGGAAATCTAGAGGTATTTTAGGACCATAAAGAGGTGTGTCAAAAATGGTGAGTATCTGTCCACGTTTTTATATAGCCCCCATATAGTCCGAACCCCAGGTTTTACTTCTTGGGTTTATAGCAACCGTAGATGTTATCAAATTTGCATGAAATTGGAAATCTAGAGAGGTATCGGTCCATGTTTTGGTATAGTCCCCATATAAACCGATCTCCCGATTTTACTTCTTGGTCTTCTGGAATCAGTAGGTTTTATACAATTAGCATGTAATTGGAAATCTAGAGGTATTTTAGAACCATAAAGAGGTGTGGCGAAAATGGTGAGTATCGGTCCATGTGTTGATATAGCCCTTATATAGACCGAACTCCTGATTTTACTTCTTGCTGGTGACATTTCTGAGGGTTTCAAAGCTTCTCTAAGTGGTTTCACTGCAATGTGGAACGCCGTTCGGACTCGGCTATAAAAAGGAGGTCCCTTGTTATTGAGCTTAACATGGAATCGGGCAGCACTCAGTGATAAGAGAGAAGTTCACCAATGTGGTATCACAATGGACTGAATAGTCTAAGTGAGCCTGATACATCGGGCTGCCACCTAACCTAAACTAAACTTTACTTCTTGGCTTGGGCTTCTTGGGCTTATAGAAACCGTAGTTTTTATGCAATTTGCACGAAATTTGAAATCTATTGTTATTTTAGGACCATAAAGAAGTGCGCATAAAATTGGAAATCTAGAGGTATTGTAGGACCACAAATACATGTACCGAAAATGGTGAGTATCGGTCAATGTTTTACTATAGCCCCCATATAGCCGATCTCCCGATTTGACTCCTAGAAATCGTAGTTTTTATCCGATTTGTAAATATAGTGGAATTTTAGACTCATAAAAACGTGTATCGGATTTAGTTTTTATCGGTCCATTTGGTAAGGCCTCCATTTAGACCGATTTCAAATCTTGAATTTACAGATCGTGCACTGATCATGAAAATTGTATGAAACTGAATGTAAAATTTCCAGATTTTACTTCTTGTAATAATTTAAAAAATTGGGATAAAAATCTACAGATTAAAATCAAGGCGTTATTTCATTATTTTCTTGCACACTTACACAAAATGTTTATGATTCCTCTAAAACTCAATCAAAAATGGTTCTTATAAATTCAGAATCTGATATAGTATTCATAGGTAAAATCTTTAAATTTATCTCCGAGAAGTGTACTAGTTGAACTGCTCTGTTTGGGAGAATATGTGTCATCAAATCCCCCAGACATTTCAAAGGAAACTATAAAATTTGATTCATGGTGGTGGGTATTTAAGATTCGACCTCGCCGAACTTACTGCTGTATATACTTGATTTGCTTTCGATATGGGACCTCCATTTCCTATCACACGTTGTGGATTTTGTTGCAATCATTTCAATTTTGTTTCATACTACCGTTTTTTTTAGTGGTGACATATGTTCCTCCATTCGCATGTAGCATTCCCGACGTTGTCAACATTTGTTTTTTCTGATTCCTCGCTCCTCTAAATGGATGATGCAATGAGTGATGCCCAAGTGGATACTTGTGTCAGTAAACGCGTGTTGTGTTCGTCCATCGTTGTTGTTCCTCGTTTGTTTGTTTACTTGTTTGCCAATGGCAAATGTATTGATTTCCTTTTTTCTTGTAATTCCGAAATGGGTGAGTGCGTGTGTGTTAGTGTGGGAGTGTGTTATTGCTGACGTTTATTTGAATTGCCGTTAGGTGTTCCGTACATCACCTTTATTTGTATTGGATGGGTTAATGGTGCGTATGATAAATATTTGTTCAACATAGAATTAGGTTGTGAACAACTAACTTTTTTGAGACAGGCAAAATAATGTTGGATTTGTGGGTACCTACACTCAACAAAAAGTCTACTCCAGTGTTGCCAAAATTGTTTCAACAAAAACTGCTATATTTTCCCCCCAAAAAAGCTAAATAAAATCAAGTTATTTCAAGCTCACTTAGAATATTAAGTCAATTGTGTTACCACAGTGGTGAACTTCTCTCTTATCACTGAGTGTTGCTGTAGCTTAATGACAAGGGACCTCCATTTTATGGCCGATTCCGAACGACGTTTCACATTCGGGTAAAACTATTTATGTTAGAAGTTTTGAAACACTTAGAATTGTTACCAGCATTATCTAGCTTTAGATCTAAGCTCTATATATTTAAAATTATTATGCTTGCTCATTCTTCGAATTTTAATAATTTTTTGCGATATAATAAAGTTATTCACATATAAATAAATTTCAGTTTAAAAATCTAAATTATAAAATATACTTCTAAGTAAAAAATGTTTTTTATTAAAAAACAAGTAAGTAAAGTCTAAATCGGGCGGGGCCGACTATATTATACCCTTCACCACTTTGTAGACCAAAATTTGTGTTACCATCTCAACTCCTTCATGGAGGTTTATATTCCCATATACAAATATTTATATCTTAACCGGTTTGGAGACAGTTTCTCTAGAACTAAAATTTAAATCAGCTTATGGCCTGGGATGAAGCACAATGTTTCTAAAAACAAGTATATACGGCCGTAAGTTCGGCCAGGCCGAAGCTTATGTACCCTCCACCATGGATTGCGTAGAAACTTCTACTGAAGACCACAATCGAATTACTTGGGTTGCGGTAACACTTGCCGATGGCATGGTATCTTAAAACTTCCTAACACCGTAATATATACCACATAGTCCATACGTGGTATATATTAAACTAAAAAAGGCCGATTAAATACGTATATAATTAAGTTTAAAGTTTCTATAGAAATAAAATTTTGACAAAATAAAATTTTGACAACATTTTCTATAGAAGTAAAATTTGGAAAAAAATTTTTATAGAAATTAAATTTGGAAAAATTTTCTATAGAAATAAAATTTTCTATAGAAATAAAATTTTGACAAAATTTTCTATAGAAATAAAATTTTGACAAAATTTTCTATAGAAATAAAATTTTGACAAAATTTTCTATAGAAATAAAATTTTGACAAAATTTTCTATAGAAATAAAATTTTGACAAAATTGTCCATAGAAATAAAATTTGACAAAATTTTCTATAGAAATAAAATTTTGACAAAATTTTCTATAAAATTTCCAGATTTTACTTCTTGTAATAATTTAAAAAATTGGGATAAAAATCTACAGATTCAAATCAAGGCGTTATTTCAATCAAAAATGGTTCTTATAAATTCAGAATCTGATATAGTATTCATAGGTTTTGACAAAATTTTCTATAGAAATAAAACTTTGACAAAATTTTCTATAGAAATAAAATTTTTACAAAATTTTCTATAGAAATAAAATTTTGACAAAATTTTCTATAGAAATAAAATTTTGACAAATTTTTCTATTGAAAAAACAGTTTGACAATGTTTTCTATAAAAATGAAATTTTGGTAGATTATTTTTGGCTCGAGTGGCAACCATGATTATGAACTGATATGGACCAATTTTCGTGTGATTGGGGATCGGCTATATATAACTATAGACCGATATGGACCAATTATGGCATGGTTATAAGCGGCCTTACACTAACACCATGTTCAAATTTCAACCAGATCGGATGAATTTAGCTCCTCCAAGAGGCTCCGGAGGACAAATCTGGGGATCGATTTATATGGGGCTATATATAATTATGGACCGATATGGACCAATTCTTGCATGGTTGTTAGAGACCATATACTAACACCACGTACCAAATTTCAACCGGATCGGATGAATTTTGGTCCTCTAAGAGGCTCCGGAAGTCAAATCTGGGGATCGGCTTATATGGGGGCTATATATAATTATGGACCGATATGGACCACTTTTGGCATGGTTGTTAGACACAATATACTAGCATCACGTACCAAATTTTAATCGGATCGGATGACTTTTGCTCCTCCAAGAGGCTCCGGAGGTCAAATTTGGGGATCGGTTTATATGGGGGCTATATATAATTATGGGCCGATGTGGACCAATTTTGCATGGTCATTAGAGAACATATACCAACACCATGTACCAAATTTCAGCCGGATCGGATGAAATTTGGTTCTCTTAGTGGCTCCGCAAGCCAAATCGGGGGATCGGTTTATATGGGGGCTATATATAATTATGGGCCGATGTGAACCAATTTTTGCATGGTTATTAGAGACCATATACTAACACCATGTACCAAATTTCAGCCGGATCGGATGAAAATTGTTTCTCTTAGAGGCTCTTAAAGCCAAATCGGGGGATCGGTTTATATGGGGGCTATATGTAATTATAGCCCGATATGGACCAATTTTTGCATGGTTGTTAGAGACCATATACTAACACCATGTACCATATACTAACACCATGTACCAAATTTCCGGACCGGATGAAATTTGCTTCTCTTAGAGCAATCGCAAGCCAAATTTGGGGGTCCGTTTATATGGGGGCTATACGTAAAAGTGGACCGATATGGCCCATTTGCAATACCATCCGACCTACATCAATAAAAACTACTTGTGCCAAGTTTCAAATCGATAGCTTATTTCGTTCGGAAGTTAGCGTGATTTCAACAGACGGACGGACGGACGGACATGCTCAGATCGACTCAGAATTTCACCACGACCCAGAATATATATACTTTATGGGGTCTTAGAGCAATATTTCGATGTGTTACAAACGGAATGACAAAGTTAATATACCCCCATCCTATGGTGGAGTGTATACAAATTCGTAAACTCAAAAACTCGACTTGACGATGGATGGTCCATAAGCTTGACTTTTTGATTCTGATTACAATCCCTTCAAAGAACTACATCATCTACCATGGAATTCTGAGTACCATTTTATTAACTTTGATAGCGGTAGATAGACATCTCTACTGTTATCTTAGTTTAAGGGCCATCAATCATTCTGCTTTACACCATTGCTACTTGAAGTGGCCGTTTCGTATCATTGAAACTTAAACGGTACTTTAACTTAAATATTAAATCGCTCCTAACAAACTGACAAAGAAAACAAGTTAAAAAAAAAATACCCAAGTGGCGCCCATAAAATCCCAGACGAAAAATTACTCACATAAAGAAAACTAGAGAAAAACTATGCTAAACTGCAACAGTGCTTGCCAATTAAAACTCAACCCCCACGAGTAAGTCGACTAAGACAAACATGTATACTAGGCTATACACTCCATGTGTGTTTCGATGTATTTATGCGTGTGTATGTATGGGTATGCTCTAGACCAACAATTAATATTGATTCTGTTCTGTAAGTGCATATGGTGACACCGGTCTTGTATGCGGGTCACACTGGTGAGTGGAGTGATAAAGTTGATTTTTCTCATAATGCAATAACACATGGATGCTTACAGTTGTTAAGGAAACCAAGTAGAACTACAAACTTCTAAACTCTGGAGGACTGATCAGATAGTCGTTGGTATTGAAGAAGCAACAATTTTATATTATCATTAAAGCTCTAGAGAAAAAGAAAATTTTAAAGAAAGAGGTAAGAAAATTCCTCCTGGGGAATTTAATCACATTCGGTTTGTTTTTTAAATCCTCCATGATAGGATGTTAGGTATACAGTGTAACTGATATGTATAAACTAATAATACCAAAGAGGTCAGCTAAAAATTGACATCTTCTATTGACCACCCCATCTCAAACGTCGCTGCACAGTGGTTACAAATCGTGTTTTTGTTTGGAAATAATTCTGCAACTTTTGAAGGAATAATGATATCAACCAAATCCCTTGTGTGAAAGCTGAGGTGTTTTTCTTTTGCAAGTTTGTGGGTCCCTAGATGGTTGACCTGTAGGCGTAGAAAGTTTGTAACCTCGGGTGTATGAAATTTTGTTTTAGTTGTCTCATACGCTGGATAGAACTTGTAAAGCCATACAAAAAAGTTAGCGTGCGTGTTCGAATATATCTTATAGTTCGAGAGATATGGTCCACACAATTTATTCGTTTTTTTTTTTTGCAAAATTTTAACAAAGTGGAGTCAGTATTTTAGACCTAGACGATCCGTTTTTAGGGGGATCTTTGTTTTTTATACCCTCCACCATAGGATGGGGGGGTATATTAACTTTGTCATCCCGTTTGTAACACATCGAAATATTGCTCTATGACCCCATAAAGTATATATATTCTGGGTCGTGGTGAAATTCGGAGTCGATCTAAGCATGTCCGTCCGTTCGTCCGTCCGTCCGTCTGTTCAAATCACGATAACTTCCGAACGAAACAAGATATCGACTTGAAACTTGGCACAAATAACATAGTTGTTATTGATGTAGGTAGGATGGTATTGCAAATGGGCCATATCGGTCCACTTTTACGTATAGTCCCCATATAAACGAACCCACAGATTTGGCTTGCGGAGCCTCTAAGAAAAGCATATTTCATCCAATCCGCCTATAATTTGGTACATGGTGTTGGTATATAGTTGGTATAGTAACAACCATGCAAAAATTGGTCCACATCGGTCCATAATTATATATAGCCCCAATATAAAGCGATCCCCAGATTTGGCTTGCGGAACCTCAAAGAGAAGCAAATTTCATCTGATCTTGCTGAAATTTGGTACATGGTGTCGGTATATGGTCTCTAGCAACCATGCAAAAATTGGTCCACATCGTCCATAATTATATATTGCTTCCATATAAACCGATCCCCAGATTCGGCTTCCGCAAGCTTCCGCAGTCTCTAAGAGAAGCAAATTTCATCCGATCCGGCTGAAATTTGGTACATGGCTTTGGTATATGGTCTCTAACTACCATTTGTCCACATCGGTTCATAATTGTATATAGCCCCCATATAAACCGTTCTCCAGATTTGACCTCCGGAGCCTCTTGGAGTAGCAAAATTCATCCGATCCGGTTGAAATTTGGAACATGGTGTGATCTGAATTCAATGTTTTGGATGTAAATTAAAAAATTCTGTGATATTTTGTCAAATAAATAATTTTTATACCATTCACCACTACTGTGATACGGGGTATAATAAGTTTGTGCATTTGTATGTAACGCCAAGAAATATTGGTAATAGACCCATCTTTTAGTATACCGATCGGCTTAGAATTAAATTCTGAGTCGATTTAGCGATGTCTGTCTGTGTGTCTGTCTGTCCGTCCGTCTGTCTGTATATGTAATTTTGTGCACAAAGTACAGCTCGCAATTTAAGTCCGATCGTCCTCAAATTTGGCATAGGGCCGTTTCTTGGGACAGAGACAATCGCTATTGGTTTTGGAAAAAAAATCGGGTCAGATTTAGATATAGCTGCCATATATATTTATCCCCGATTTGGTCATAGTTAGCCTGTTTATCAACCGATTTTCTTGAAATACCGTACATCCAAATATTTTATGAGTCTCGAAAATCTTGCAAAATATCAGCCAAATCGGTTCAGATTTAGATATAGCTCCCATATATATCTTTCGTCCGATTTAGACTCATATGACCACAGAGGCCAAAGTTTACTACACCGAAAAAAAAGTTTACTATATTTTATGAAAAATGAACTAACCCATAGTAAGAATGACCATGATTTGGCGCCAAAGATTTTTTTCATCTAGATGAGTTCATGATTTTCTTATAAATTAGTTCATGTATTGCATCGTATTTTAGTTCATTATTACTATGCTGTGGGAAGAATATAGTTAAACTCATTCAAAATATTCCTGCTATCCGGAAAAATGAACAATTTTTTTGGGAAACCTGTATTAAGAAATTGGTTTGAAATAAACTGTTTGTCGGTATAATTTTCAAAAAAGTAGAGAAATTGAGGAATCAAAGGTACAACAAGCCTGTATACAACTAAGAAATTTTTCGTACAAAACAAGTCAATTTACTATAACCACCAGTATTTTATTCCAAAAAATTATTATTATATTACAAAAAACTATGGGTTATGATATACAATAAAGGAAATATTTTTATTAGTCCGTTGGATGCAGTTACTTGTCGGTAGTTAGTAATTGCTTCTTCAAAAGAGTAATATTCCATGTTATTAGGACTAAACTAATTAATTTAAATTTCCATGTTTTCTATCCATATGAAAGATATATGTGGCATAAGTTGCTATATTCAATTGAATTGTCCAATTTCATCGATTTTGGCTAACTTTTGTTAGGCGGATTTGTCTTATAAGCTTCTGAAATTGCAAAGTTATAGAAAATATAAGAAAAATATTATGAAATTCTATCGTTCATATTGATTTTTAACTTACGGTTTTCAAGAGTATTTCCTAGAGCCAATAAGGATATCAGTTTAATTAGCATTAAACAGTAAGACTATTAAAAAAATTACCATTACAAGACCTGTCTACCTGCAACTGAAAATAATTATTTTTAATAAACTTTGGTTTTATTAAAAACGGACAAAAAAGCGTTTATAGAAAAACTTACCTCATTGAAAAATCCATCCAGTAGGTATTGGAATCATATCCATGGACTAATGGGACGTTTTTGAAATTATTCTCGGAATATATTTGAAATAAAAAATATTATAAAATTAGACATAATTTCCACTTGTCAGTATAGCATTTAGTATTTAAGGTGTAGGTTAGGTTAGGTTAGGTTAGGTTAAAGTGGCAGCCCGATTAAATTTCAGGCTCACTTAGACTATTCAGTCCATTGTGATACCACATTTACTTTTGTGGTACCAACCAGATTGCTCCAAAAGGAGCAATCTGGTTGTATTAAGTTCGAGTTTAGAGGCTAAAATCGCAATTTTCATGATAAGTTTTCTTAAATAATCCATTATAAAAAAATAATCTTTATAAAAAACTTGGTTTGGGCTATTCTCCATCAAGGTATATTTAAATTTGTATCGAAGACGTATAATTTTACACTTTTCTTTGTGATTTATTTTTAATTTTAGCGGCTAAACTCGAACTTAGTACTCACCTGTAGGAATTGCAGTAACATAAAAAAATAGATTCCAAAAAATAGACTCCAACCTGTGATCCAGATGTAGAATAAATATAGATCATCCTATTACCACTCATGTTGAATATTTTTTATGTAAATCAATTAAAAATCCTCACTTATTTTAAACTATTAACAGAAATATACAGTTCCTTAATCCGTAATTTGTTTTTATCAATAAAAAGCGTTTTTGATTTCTCTAACATCACATTATTCACTTCTCAGTTTCTAAAATGTTTCGAAATAAATGTATTTTCATTAATAAACACCAATACCGCACGTACAAGTTTGCAAAATTAAATCCACGTGTGCACTTCATAAATGCATCAACATAACTGAATGCAACAATAAAACTCAAAGACACAAATAGTCATAAAGGATACATACCTGCCGTAAAGAAAAACAACTCCACACACACACGATCCCTTTCTGATCTCGCTATTGCAAGAAAACAACTCTCACCACAAAAGATACCAACAACACACAAGGAACATTCCATTGTCTCTAGAATCAAAACAACCAACAACAGCATAAATGACGCAATAACAAACACAAACAATCATACGAGATATACACAAAATGTCTCTAAAAACTCCCTCACATGATGCACTCACATTTTCCAGTAGCACAATTATTGATTAGTTGGAATTCTATCTTTAAGTTAAGGTAAATTATATACCAAATCTATGAGGAATCTATAAAAAATTATAAACACCCGTCAAGGATTATATTAACTACTTTTTATTCTACTTTATCTAAAATTTGCAATGTAAGGAAAAACACTCCAACTTATAATAAAAAGGGAAATAATCTGTAGGTAGCCATCGTACGAATCGGTAATGTCGTTAAGTTAATTTTTACTACAAAAATTTTTTTCCATACAAAATTTTTTCTTAGTAAATTGTCCACATTTCGTAGTAAGATTTTTATATTGGCCATGTATTTTTATAATAGAATCAACGATGCATTAACTACTGTGTTGGAAATTTATTTAATGAAAAATCCTTCCCATTTCGTAGTTAGTGAACTAAAAAACATTTACTGAATTTTTATAAGTTTTCCTTTAGCTAAGTTAATTTTCGTTGTGGTTACGAGAAATGAACTATATTACAGTAAATTTGTTGAACTATGTGAAAGTTAAAATGGTCCTTAAATTTACAAGACACTTTTTTTTTCTGTGTACCGATCTTCGTGAAATTTTGCACAGAAGGTAGTATTAACATTCTACCAATGCTTGGTAAATTTGATTGAAATCGGTTCAAATTTAGATATAGCTCCCATATATATCTTTCGTCCGATTTTAACTTATATGGCCACAAAAGCCAGAGTTTTGCCGTGATTTGCTTAAAATTTTGCTCAAGGGGTACGTTTAATAGTATCGTTAAGTGTGTCAAATTTTGTTAAAATCGGTTCAGATTTAGATATAGCTCACATATATATCTTTCGCCCGATTTGGACTTATATGGTCTCAAAAGCCCGAGTTTTGCCCTGACTTACTTCAAATTTTGCAAAAGCGGTACTTTTAACGATACTATTGTATGCGCTAAATATGGTCAAAATCGATTCAGATTTAGATATAGCTCCCTTATATATCTTTCGTCCGATTTTAACTTATATGGCCTCAAAATCCAGGGTTTTGCCGTGATTTGATTCAAATTTCGCACAAGGAGTACGTTTAGTAGTATTGGTAATTGTGCCAAATTTGGTTAAAATCGGTTCAGATTTAGATATGGCTCCCATATATATCTTCCGTCCGATTTGCACTTATATGACCAGGGGGGCCAAAGTTATAATCCCATTTAAATTTCGCATAGATAGCAGAATTATTATTCTAACTATACATGTCAAATTTAGTCAAAATCGGTTGAGATTATATATAGCTCCCATATATACGTACACCAGAGTAGGGGAAATATGGTAGACTGTTACACATTTTAGACCCATTTTCAATGGAAGTTTCCTCCAATTAACTGCATAGCGTTAGCCGATTTACATTTTAATTCTAGAGATTTTGTAGAAGTACAAAAATTGTATCCTTTATATAGCTTCCAGCAAATGTGAAGTAGTTGAGATGGTAACACAAATTTTGGCCAACATAGGGGTGAAGGGTATAATATAGTGGGCTCCGCCCGACTTTAGACTTTACTTACTTGTTTTATAATTTTTAATGAATTCTAACGCCTGTCGGAAACGTTTGACTTCAAATATTTTCAAAAATTCACAATTTTTTCAGATTGGATTTAGCATTTTTTTTTCGACAAAATTTAAATGATGTACCTTTTTATGAATTCTTACTCTATTTTGAACTTATTTGAAACAAAAAAAGTTAAAATTACCCGTTAAAAGTATGGAAAAGCCTTATAACTTGGCTTTTCCATACTTTTAATGGAATTAAAAGAACTTCCTGGGTAGTTAAAATAAAGAACAGCTTTGGGAGTGCATCTTCTGGAAGTGCTTTTAAAGTTGTGCCTTTGGAAGAACTTCCAATTTTTTTTGCTGGGATGTATACCAAACACATTTGGCCTCAATCATATATATTTTCAGGATTTGTCCAAACAAAATATTGTTTGTATTGTCACTGGTAGAAAAAAATTTTAATGAAATTTTCTCTGTGTGTACATATTTTTAAGGCGTCAATTGGTTACTTCCATTCTGTTACTCGCAGCATACTCTATAGGTCTCTCTTTCTAAACACATATATTATTATAGGCTATTTCTAAATTAATATAGGTTTGCATCCAAATATATTGTATTTACACAAATGTCAGGTCTCAAACTTAATATGTTCTAATATATGTCCCAAACATGTTGTGCTCGTTTATGAACATAATGTTCATAAACATAATGTTGCACTTAAAAATAATATTTTAAAAAATTTGAGTTCCAAACATATACTTTTTATACCCAAACACCAGGCGTAACAGACGCAATTCTCCAAGATAAATTAAAGATATATTGAAGAGGCCTAGTAATACACTCAAAAAAAAAAAGTTTACTTGGATCCAAAGATTTTGACCTTCTCTTAAGGATTTTGGTATTGATTCCGAGCCAAAGATGCGGCTTCTTTAAAATAAAGACATTTTACGGACCTCCCTGGCTTTAAATCTAGGATCAATAAAATAAAAATTAGATACAGATCTCATTTAACGAATTTTTATTCTCTTTTTGCGATATTTAATAAGGGTATTTATGTACAAACAAATTCCAATTTCAAAATCAAAATTATGCCAGGTACTTCAAAGTAAAAATAGTTTTCTCAATGCTAAGAAAAAAGTTTTAACCAAAGATGCAAATCCTTAAAATAAGTCTTAGCCTATGTTTGAAGACTTTTTATCTTAAATTTAAAAATTCAATATGTCAGCTGAGTTAAAGACAATTTCTTTAAATTACAAATGTTTTTCTTTATTTTAAGGAAACTTTGCCTTACTTTAAAGATATACAACTTCAGCAGAGAGACGCAAAAGTTCAATATTTGTGTCCTAAATTTAATGAAAAACATCTTTGAAGCAAGGATTATAAACTTTCTTTTAATTAAAATTTCATTATTCTAAAGAATTTTGTCCTTAATTTTGGGTAAATTTCGATTCCTAAAATTTAAGTTGCATAATCTTCCATATTAAGTCAATATTATTTTCAGTGTAGATGAAGCACATTTCTTCAAAAATATAGAAGAAAGACCATCCATATCTGATCTCAGCGAATTATTAATCCTCAAATAAGAGGTTTAACGAAATAACAAGGGACCTCCTTTTTATAGTCCGAACGCCGTTTCACATTGGAGTGAAAGCACTTACCGAAGCTTTGAAACACTCAGAAATGACACCAGCATTACTGAGAGGGGATACTGCACCGCTCAAAAACTTTTTGGTGTTCGGAAGAAGCTGGGATTAAACCCACGATCCTTTGTTTGCAAGGTGGACATGCTAACAATTGCACCACGGTGGCTCTCAATTGTAGCTCTTTACTTTGTTGCATTATGTAATAGCCACCCTGTACATTCCTTATAATTTTTTTTTTAAATTGTCACAAGCCCTGTCTTTCGCTCATTATGGACAAACCTATTTTGTGCTGAAATATTCGATATTCACTCATCATGATATGGGTAAAATTTGAACCTGACGTTCAAATACTGAGTGCACTTGTATATGAGTGTGAATGCTCGATAAAACATTTCCAATGAATAAGCGGATTGTTGATAATACGTGAGCATTCGAGCTGTTGCATATGTGAACGTATGCATGTGTGTGTGTGAGAGTGAATGTGCTTGCTTGTGAACATCGAGGACAACATGTATGTAAAGGATGCATTTGGATGGGGGCAACCAAAGTTTAGCATGTTCTACCATAATACGAGAGAGTAGTATCGCCTTAGCTTACTCGTTGGTTGCATGCATTTTTATTGTGACACTGCTAGTATGTGGATCATGTCTGGAGGGTAAAACGTGCACAACCACACATTCACATTCACCTATGCCAAAAGAAGAAAAAAAAAACAATGCATCAGCCTCTTATAAAGCCGATGCACCCCTAAGCAACACAAGCACACGATGTCTTTCTTCTAACGAAATGCATTTACACGATGACATAAAAGAGAGAAAAAACAAAACGAAAAACACGACTCAACAATGAATATATTCGTAGGGGTTTGAACAAACGTTAGGGTGAATGAATTAAAAGTTGGAATAGTAAATAGAACAAATAATAGAATAAAACTAAATTAAATTATTTATTTTCCGGCTAAAAACCCATCCTATCTCACCCCGGGGTATACTTCCCACATCGGAATCGCTTTGCCATAACGTCGAGGTGAAACCCATCGTGGATCCCATTCATCTCTTCTTCCGAGTTTTCTGTCTCGCCATACTCGAATATTTGGTATAAGCCGATGTGTCCAACTGCCTCTTCTCTTGTTTCTCCAGTGTTCTTGTCATTTCTCTTTTGTCTCACGTCGGTTGTTCTGTGTTGGGTTTGTTGCGCTCTGTTGGTTGGTAAGAACAAGAACCCTTACTCCGTCCAGTTGCCTGCAGGTCTATTCGGACCATTCCCGCTATAAATAACAGCGTGGCTGATAAGTCCCCGGTCTAACAAAGAAAAACACATTTTTTTTTGTCAAAATTAGTTTTTATTATTCAACATAGTTCCCTCCAAGAGCGATACAACGATTATAACGACCTTCCAATTTTTTGATACCATTTTGGTAGTACTCCTTCGGTTATGCATCAAAATAGGCCTCAGTTTCGGTGATCACCTCTTCATTGCAGGCAAATTTTTCCCTGCGAGCATCCCTTTGAGGTCTGAGAACAAGAAAAAGTCGCTAGGGGACTGATCTGGAGAATACGGTGGGTGGGGATGCTTCCCCAAAGCCCAATTCATGAATTTTTGCCATCGTTCTCAATGACTTGTAGCACGGTGCGTTGTCTTGGTGGAACAACACTTTTTTCTTCTTCATATGGGGCCGTTTTGCCGTGATTTCCACCTTCAAACGCTCCAATAACGCCATATAATGGTCACTGTTGATGGTTTTTCCCTTCTCAAGATAATCGATAAAAATTATTCCATGTGCACCCAAAAAACAGAGCCCATTACTTTGCCAGCGGACTTTCGAGCCTTTCCACGCTTCGGAGACGGTTCACCGGTCGCTGTTCACTCAGCCGACTGTCGATTGGACTCAGGAGTGTAGTGATGGAGCCATGTTTCATCCATTGTCACATATCGATGGAAAAACTCGGGTGTATTACGAGTTAACAGCTGCAAACACCGCTCAGAATCATCAACACGTTGTTGTTTTTGGTCAAATGTGAGCTCGCGCGGCACCCATTTTGCACAGAGCTTCCGCATATTCAAAAATATTGATGAATGATATGACCAGCACGTTCCTTTGATATCTTTAAGGCCTCTGCTATCTCTATCAACTTCATTTTACGGTCATTCAAAATCATTTTGTGGATTTTTTTGATGTTTTCGTCGGTATTTTTTTGATGTTTTCGGGCGTCCACTGCGTTCACCGTCCTCCGTGCTCATTTCACCACGCTTGAATTTTGCATACCAATCAATTATTGTTGATTTCCCTGGGGCAGAGTCCGGAAACTCATTATCAAGCCAAGTTTTTGCTTCCACCGTATTTTTTCCCTTCAGAAAACAGTATTTTATCAAAACACTAAATTCCTTTTTTTCCATTTTTTTCACAATAACAAGAGTTGCTTCACAAAAGACGCTCTATCTCACAAACTAATTGACTTACAGACGTCAAATTTTGACACGAATCATTTGAAGGTTAGTACTATATAAAAATAATATGCATTTACTACTAGCGACGCCATCTATTACGGTTTCTCCGGATACTGTGCCGCACGCTAATGTGACTCAGTACCGCTGTTCTCTGCACAGAGAGCAGTTTATTCGCTCGGGTATGTCGGTGCCCAGATTTCAGATTAATGTAGGAGTATGCTGGACTTTCCATCCACTTGGGAGCGGTCCTTCAATATTTGTCATAAGGCGGATCAATCCTGCTTTTATTATGGAAGCTTCTGTCGCTGCATACTTCATCTGCTTTTGTGTCTATTATTAGCCCTAAATAATTGATTGACGGTCTTTTTATAACTCCGTCGTCTGCCTCTAAAAATAGAGTTGCGTATACTCTATTTCTTAAGGCAGATGTTGCCTCGTCAACAGCAACAATTCCGTCTTCTGGATGGCCAAGTGTAGACCACGCGAGTCTAGCCAGGTTTACGTTCATATCATCGTTTGACGCAGTGTGCGTTGGGCCTCTTCCGTGTTCCTAGCTCTTATTACCACTAGAATCGTGTTACATTCCACAAGTCTGGCCCTAATTAATTTCTTCTCGACGCTAATGTTGTCTCGTATATTAGTACGCGCTCTTTGATGTAATTTCTATGGATCGTCATTGGGTATTTCGGTTTACGGAATATCCTTTCAAGAGTGTGTATAACATCTATCCATCTCAGGCTGTTGAATGCGTTTTTGATGTCCAGATGATGTCGCCGGTAGCATGATATATCCCGATGATTGTACGGTATATACTACTTCTTTTATTGTATTGGACTACTTCTTCTATTGTCTATTGGACAGGGCGTTTGTATTGATAAATTCTTATCTGCTGTCATGTGCACAATATTAAGCATTTTGCTCTCGTCCATCTTATCTAAAGAACTTCTTCTACCATAGGTAAGCATACGCGCCTTGCATACACAGTGTCGTGGTTTCGAACGCGGTCTCTATCAATCAATGTGGAATTCCGTTCGGACTCGGCTATAAAAAATTAGGTCCCTTGTCATTGAGCTTAACATAGAATCGGGCAGCACTCGGTGATAAGAGAGAAGTTCACCACTGTGGTATCACAATGGACTGAATAGTATAAGTGAGCCTGGAATATCGGGCTGCCATTTTACCTAACCTAATCTAACCCTGATCTGTTCCCATTTGTCGCTTCTGCTCTTACTAATGCTGTGCGCCAATACCCTCTTTGGCTCTTTGAAATCGTTTTGTTCTGCCTATGCGTAGCTCCTTCGTCTCGCCCTGGTATAGTTTCTCCTAGCCTTTATACAATTACGCCTACACTCATTGATCGTTGTGTTCCATCAGTAAACAGCCTTCAGTTTTGACTTGGCCTTCTTTATTGGAATAGCACTATTGCAGCATGTTTTTATTGTCGCCATTGTCTCATGTCTGGTTCGCATCTTGCTGGCTTGTACTTACACCAATTAACCCGTCTAGATCAGAGATAAGTACCTCTCTCTTAGGCTTGTTAACATTCCAACGTATAGCGGTATCGTTATCCTCTTGACTGTGGAGGAGCATCGTTTTTCAAATGGAAAAGATATACTGATGACCACTTCCGGGACCGTCCACTCCTTCGTATCCTGTATGATGCTCTCGCACACAAATTTAACATACGGGATGGTGCCTTCGTATCCTGGTCATCGGAATGGCACTGTATTGCCGATATTTAAAATGTTCATGCCAACCCTTGCTAGTATCCCCAAAATCCATTTTTCTCACGAGTCTGTTGTTCGCATTCCCCTGCTATTACGATTGTTCCGCCTTTGAAACATACAATGTCCTCAATATTGTTCCGTTTTTCCTGGAATTGAACAATACTGTCCACATTTCAGGGGATTCGTACATTCTGTTATATTGTGGCCCGCCTTAAAAACCTATGCTCTTCCTGTCAGGACACTTGTACGATTTGAAGCAGCGAAAACATAACTTTATTTCCTCCCTATATATAGTTATGCAGTTCGTTCACCCCAAGATTAAGATTATTTACATTATCATTTTCTTTGGCTGCTGAAAGGGGAAAAAAGTTTTCTTCTATTCTCTGAAGTTTAACACTGTCGTATAGTAATGTCTTCATTTGTTGTCTTTGTTACTTTTTTGATAGCCTCCCTAGGTTAGTTTAGGTTAAAGTGGCAGTCCGATTCATGTTCAGACTCACTTAGACTATTCAGTCCGTTGCCACTTTTAGTTTGAACCGCTGAACCTACTCGATTATTTTCTTCTGTTGAACCAACCAGATTATTCCAAAAACATTAGTAGACTGCTTAAGTTAACATTTTGCAGGTCCGCCAGTAATCCAAAGCTGTATGCTCCTAAAATTCGCTTACGCCTTACTCAACAAGTAGAACACTCACACTAGAGGGGTCTAATTGATTCGTTTTTCCCCGCATGACAGCTTATGCAGTAGTCATTAGCGCCAATAGTTTTTGCAAACTCGCCTAGGCATCGACCCGTTATAGCAGATATCAAGAGTGATATCTTTTTATACCCTGCGCCACAGTGTGAACAGGGTTATAAGTTAGTGCATATGTTTGCAACACCCAGAAGGAGACGAGATAGACACATGGTGTCTTTGCAAAAATGCTCAGGGTGGGCTCCTGAGTCGATATAGCCATGTCCGTCTGCCCGTGAACACATTTTTGTAATCAAAGTCTAGGTCGCAGTTTTAGTCCAATCGACTTCAAATTTGGCACAAGCATGTGTTTTGGCTCAGAATAGAACCCTATTGATTTTGGAAGAAATCGGTTCAGATTTAGATATAGCCCCCATATATATATTTCGCCCGATATGGACTTATATGGCCCCAGAAGCCAGAGTTTTACCCTAATTTGCTTAAAATTTTGCACAAGAAGAACAATTAGTACTATAGTCAAGTGTGCCAAATTTTATTTAAATCGGTTCAGATTTAGATATAGCTCCCATATATAGCTTTCGCCCGATTTACACTCATATGACCACAGAGGCCAATTTTTAACTCCGAAATTTTGCACAGGGAGTAGAATTAGCATTGTAGCTATGCGTGCCAAATTTGGTTGAAATCGATTCAGATTTAGATATAGCTCCCATATATATGTTTTTCTGATTTCGACAAAAATGGTCAAAATACCAACATTTTCCTTGTAAAATCGCCACTGCTTAGTCGAAAAGTTGTAAAAATGACTCTAATTTTCCTAAATTTCTAATACATATATATATCGAGCGATAAATCATAAATAAACTTTTGCGAAGTTTCCTTAAAATTGCTTCAGATTTAAATGTTTCCCATATTTTTTATTAACATTGTGTTCCACCCTAGTGCATTAGCCGACTTAAATTTTGAGTCTATAGATTTTGTAGAAGTCTATCAAATTCTGTCCAGATCGAGTGATATTTAAATGTATGTATTTGGGGCAAACCTTTATATATAGCCCCCAACACATTTAACGGATGTGATATGGTATTTAGAAATTTAGATCTACAAAGTAGTGTAGGATATAATGTAGTCGGCCCCGCCCGACTTTAGACTTTCGTTACTTGTTTTTTATGAATCATGTCCTCCTTATAGTGTTCGTGAAGTCTTTGTGTCTATTTAAATTTTAAATGATTTTAAGATTTTTATTTTGAATGATGTGAAGTTTTTTTTCAAATATGCTTTTGCACATTTAGTTCCCCAGACTTGGAAACCATACGCCATTATTGGACGAATGCACATTTTGTACAGTAGTATTTTATTTTTCGTTTTTAGCAGTGATCTCTTGTTTAGTAAAGGAAACAGCGCACGACCACATTTCAATGCTTTTTCATCTACATGTTCCTTGAAAGCTAGAGTTTTACCTAAAGTTATTCCCAAGTATTTTGTTGATTTTGTTAAAGGGATAGTAGCACCACAAAACTTAAGTGATTTGGTTGGGATCCTTTTTGGCGATTTATTAAAGGGGAAAATGATTGCTTACGTTTTTTCCAGCATTTATTTAGATTCTCCAATTATTAAAATATTTTGGAATATGTGATAACGAACTTTCCATCCTCTTGATAATTGCGTTTGAGACTTTACCAAGCGTGATTAAAGCCGTATCATCGGCGTATAATGCTATGTTTTGATTTTGTAGCAATTTGAAGTCCGATGTGTACAAAGAATACAAAGTTGGAGACAATATAGATCCTTGTGGTAAACCTGCTGGAATAGTTTTTGGGAGCGAATGTTCATCATCCACGAACACCAGAAAACTTCGATCTGTTAGAAAACTCTTAATGATTTTTTGTAATTATATTGGGAAACCAAAGTAGTTTAGTTTGCATATGAGTCCCCTGTGCCAAATCGAATCAAAAGCTTTTTCTATATCGACGAAAAATATCCCAGTACTTTTTCGGTGTCTTTTGTTTTTATACCCTCCACCATAGGATGGAGGGTATATTAACTTTGTCAATACGTTTGTAACACATCGGAATATTGCTTTAAGGCCCCACAAAGTATATATATTCTCGGTCGTGGTGAAATTCTGAGTCGATCTAAGCATGTCCGTCCGTACGTCTGTTGAAATCACGCTAACTTCCGAAGGAAACAAGCTATTGACTTGAAACTTGGCACAAGTACTTGTTATTGATGTAGGTCGGATGGTATTGCAAATGGGCCATGTCGGACCACTTTTACGTATAACCCCCATATAAACCGATGCTAAGATTTGGCTAGCGGAGCCACTTGGAGGAGCAAAATTCATCCGATCCGGTTGAAAGTTGGTACATGGTGTTAGTATATGGTAAGTCACAACCATGCAAAAATTGGTCCACATCGGTCCATAATTATATATAGCCCCCATATAAACCGATCCCCAGATTTGGCTTGCGGAGCCTCTAAGAGAAGCAAATTCCATCTGATCCGGCTGAAAATTGGTACATGGTGTAAGTATATGGTATTTAACAAGCATGCAAAAAATGGTCCACATCGGTCCCCATATAAACGGATTCCCAGATTTGGCTTGCGGAGCCTCTAAGAGAAGCAAATTTCATCCGATCCGGCTCAAATTTGGTACATGGTGTAAGTATAAGCTCTCTAACAACCATGCACAAATTGATACACATCGATCCATAATTGTATATAGCCCCCATATAAACCGATCCCCAGATTTGACCTCCGGAGCCTCATGGATGAGCAAAATTCATCCGATTCGGTTGAAATTTGGTACATGGTGTTAGTAAATGGTCTCTAACAACCATACAAAAATTGGTCCATGCCGGTCTTAATTATAAGTAACCCCCATTCAAACTGATCCCCAGATTTGACCTCCGGAGCTATTGGAAGAGCAAAATTCATCCGATCCGGTTGAAATTTGGTACGTGGTGAAATGTGGTACATTGTGCTAGTATATGGCCGTTAACAACCAAAATTGGTCCATATCGATCTATAGTTCTTTATAGTCGATCTCCCAAAAATAATCTACAAAAATTTTATTCCTCTAGAAAATTTTTTCAAAATTTTATTATTATAGAAAATTTTGTCAAAATTGTATTACTATAGAAAATTTTGTCAAAATTTTATTTCTATAGAAAATTTTGTCAAACTGAATTATTTACGTATTTAGTCGGCCTTTTGTTGTTTAATATATACCCCGTATGGACTAACTTACAATTGAGAAGACGGTGATAAGAAGTTTTAAGATACCTTGCCATCTGCAAGTGTTACCGCAACCCTAGTAATTCGATTGTGGATGACAGTCTTTAGTAAAAGTTTCTACACTAATAGAAAAAGTTTCGTTATATTAACGAAATATGTCGTTAAAAGTCAGCCAATGAAACAAATTCGTTAATACAACGAATTTTTTTGTTAATATAACGAACGTAACGTTTCGTACTATTAACGAATATTTTCATTATATTAATGAAAACGTTTCGTTATATCAATGAAAATTTTTCGTTGGCTGACTTTTAATGACATTTTCTTTGTGTGTATGCAATCCATGGTGGAGGGTATATAAGATTCGGCCTGGCCGAACTTACGGCCGTATATACTTGTTATTTAATCGTTTTATTTGGTGTATTGTTGAATGTTGCTTACGGAAGCCAAATTGTTCTTCTTTCTAGATCGACTTACTCTCAATGATATCATTAATTCTATGCAAAATAATTTTGATATCTGACGTCTTGAAAACACTAGCATTTCCAGTTTGCCATAGATAGGACCATATTTGCTTATTGTCGTTGCAACCCTTGTAATTTCCCCCATCGGACATTCACCATCATAACCGCCTTCTCACGCAGTATGAGCTTCTAGGCAGCCAGAGGCATACCAACAGATTCTAGTTCCCTTGGAATATATAAGGTAGTCCCTAGCCTTGCTAACTCATCCGCTTCTTAGTTCCCCGGTATGTACTGCTCAGCCATCTCATTGAGAGATTTACGGCAGTCGATTTATTGCAGGTTGACTTTCAGAGTATATATTAATGCCAATATTTATTGGAACATTAATTCTCAACCAATTCGCCACTTCTCTTATTGCTATTATCTCAGCCTGAAAAACTCTACAGTGATTAGGTAATCTTTTTGCTATTTTAAATTCCAGTTCTATAGAAAATACTCCGAAACCCACTTACTCATCCAATTTGGAGCCATCGGTAATAGCCTCTCTAAATAAAATAAAATGTTAGTAAAACTTTACCAGAGATAACCATTACGTTACACCCCAATATGAGATTTGTATTTATAATTTCGGTATAAGTTTCCACGGTCTTGATGTACATATTTGCTAGGGTCTTCTAATGTCTATGATTGTGTATGTATGCCGTTGAGTGTTTTAGTGCATTTTGTGTGTGTCGGAGGCACCTTTTGAATGTATTTGATGGACATTTTAATAAATTTGTTATGAATTTAGATGTGAACAATAAAGGCATGAATAATACATGCAAACAAACACATCATTTGTGTGGGGTAATGGTTGGAGTGTATGCATATATGGCTTTGTGTAAATCTATGGGTCTTTGTGTGTGTTTGCGTTAGCCTCTATTAACATACATTATCAAACATTCATGAATTTTTCAATTTACACGGTTGCTAGTATGACACACAATAGTGTTAGCACATGAATGTCCTGATTATGAGTACGCTCAAGAGATTAGTATGTTTATTTGAGCAGACATTGTCTATAAAAGTAGTTTTACGCTACAGATTTTTGACATACTTATGGGCAAATGTATTGTTGTCTAACAAAATGGAAAATTATTTTATGATGATGATATTGTTTCAAGGACCTTTGATTTATTTCGGATTTGCTTTTTCAAGATTTATGCTCACTCAACCAAACTTTCCAGTCGTCTTTATGATGGATTTGTGCCCTATACTGATACACCCAGAGAAGAAATATGATCACCTCAAACATATTGTAAGAACAAAATGTTATTTTTGGACGCAGAAAATGTAAAATGCCTTAGATTCCCTACATTAATGGAAGAACTCAAATTTCAACAAGTATATACGGCCGTAAGTTCGGCCAGGCCGAAGCTTATGTACCCTCCACCATGGATTGCGTAGAAACTTCTACTGAAGACTGTCATCCACAATCGACTTACTTGGGTTGCGGTATCACTTGCCGATGGCAAGGTATCTTACAACTTCCTAACACCGTCTTCAAAAATTGCAAGGTAGTCCATATGTGGTATATATTAAACTAAAAAAGGCCGATTAAATACGTATATAATTAAGTTTGACAAAATTTTCTATAGAAATAAAATTTTGACAAAATAAAATTTTGACAACATTTTCTATAGAAAAAAATTGTGACAACATTTTATATAGAAGTAAAATTTGAACAAAATTTTCTATAGAAATAAAATTTTGACAACATTTCCTATAGAAATAAAATATTGACAACATTTCCTATAGAAATAAAATTTTGTCAAAATTTTCTATAGAAATAAAATTTTGACAAAATTTTCTATAGAAATAAAATTTTGACAAAATTTTCTATAGAAATAAAATTTTGACAAAATTTTCCATAAAAATTAAATTTTGACAAAATTTTCTATAGAAATAAAATTTTGACAAAATTTTCTATAGAAATAAAATTTTGACAAAATTTTCAATAGAAATAAAATTTTGACAAAATTTTCTATAGAATTAACATTTTGACAACATTCTCTATAGAATTAAAATTTTAACAACATTTTCTATAGAAATAAAATTTTAACAACATTTACTAAAGAAATAAAATTTGTCAAAATTTTCTATAGGAATAAAAATTTGACAAAATTTTCCATAAAAATTAAATTTTGACAAAATTTTCTATAGAAATAAAATTTTGGTAGATTATTTTTGGCTCGAGTGGCAACCAAGATTATGAACCGATATGGACCAATTTTTGTGTGATGGGGAATCGGCTATTTATAACCAATTTTGGCATGGTTATTAATGGCCATATACTAACACCACGTACCAAATTTCAACCGGATAGGATAAATTTTGCTCCTCCAAGAGGCTCCAGAGGTCAAATCTGGGGATCGGTTTATATGGGGGCTATATATAATTATGGACCGATATGGACAAATTTTTGCATGGTTCTTAGAGACCATATACTAATTCCATATACCAAATTTCAGCCGGATCGGATTAAATTTGCTGCTCTTAGAGTATCCGCAAACCAAATCTGTGGATCGGTTTATATGGGGGCTATATATAATTATGGACCAATTTTTGCATGGTTGTTAGAGACCATATACTAACACCATGTACCAAATTTCAACAAGATCGGATGAATTTTGCTCGTCTAAAAGGCTCCGGAGTTCAAATCTGGGGATCGGTTTATATGGGGGCTATATATAATTATGAACCGATATGGACCAATTTTTGCATGGTTGTTAGAGACCATATACTTACATCATGTACCAAATTTCAGCCAGATCGGATGAAATGTGCTACTCTTATAGGCTCCGCAAGCCAAATCTGGGGGTCCGTTTACATGAGGGCTATACGTAAAAGTGGACCGATATGGCCCATTTGCTATGCCATCCGACCTACATCAATAACAACTACTTGTGCAAAGTTTCAAGTCGATAGCTTGTTTCGTCCGGAAGTTAGCATGATATCAACAGACGGACGGACGGACGGACATGCTTAGATCGACTCAGTATTTCACCGTGACCCAGAATATATATACTTTATGGGGTCTTAGAGCAATATTTCGATGTGCTACAAACGGAATGACAAAGTTAATATACGCCCCATCCTATGGTGGAGGGTATAAAAAAGATTATCTTAAATTTTAGAAAAAAATTAAAACAAAATATTTAGATTGCTTTAGATCTTTCATATTAGGCCAATATTTTGTTCAGTGTACATGCAATATTAATTAGTTTGTTATCCATCCGAAATGTCCTCCAATTACCTCGTGTTAGATCCCCATAAAAACCAATTATGGTGAGATTTTTGGTTTGTTCGTTTTTCGAAACATCCAATCAGTAACAGAACCTTGATGCAATCAATGCCTCCATGGACGTTGTTAGATGACCATCAAATACTACTGCGTCATCATGTCCAATGGGCATTTAAAAAAAAAAAGTACAAAACATCAATCGCAGTTGGATACAGTTACACAACTAAGTGCAGAATCCAGATTACAGTGAAATCGAAATTCGAAGGACATAGTCATCGTTACGATGTTGATGGCAATTGACCCAATTTTTGTATCCCCAACGACAGAACCAGGTAGCCATTGCCAATGTTGATCATATTGATGTATTGTGCAACAAGTATTCGATAGATATGTAAAAAAAAAATGTGTATTGCATATAGGAAAGCAATGACATAGAATGTCGAGACCCCTTCAGCTTTGAAGGAATTGTTGGAAAAAGAAATTTTGGAACAAGAGCTTAATCAGAATCGAAGATATAAATTCCTCTGCCAATGGTTTTGTTAACATTTCTCTCCAACTAAGAGGTTCTTCAAATTTTCTATAGAAATAAAAACTACAAGAGCACCCAACAAAAAATTTTGGAAGTTGTTTTAAAGGCACAACTTTAAAAGTACTTCAAAAAATGTTCTCCCTAAGATGTTCTTTATTTTAACAACACAGGAAGTTTTTTAATTCAATTTTTTTATACTTCGCTTTTTTTCATATTTTTAATGGGTAATTTTAGAATTTGGTGTTCTAATTACACACAAATTTTTTTTCTGATTCAATCACGAAATTAATTGATCCAATTAATTTTTAATTGAAATGTCTTCAATCACAGAAATGATAGTATCAATTAAAAAATTAATTGATGGTCAATTAAAAAGTTAATTGATCCAATTAAAAATTAATTGATACTATTATTTCTGTGATTGATTTTTGTTTCAATTAAAAAATTTGTTGAATCAATTAAATTTTTATTTGAATATTTTTTAAAATTCAATTAAAATTTTAATTGGAAATTTTTTCGTGAAATTTTTTTGTGTGTAGGTTAAAAATAGAGTAAGGATTATTAAAATGGTATAAATTATTACAATTTTGTAAAAAAAATCTAAATCCATTCTAGAAAATTGTTGAAATATTTGAAATGGTAGACATTCGGCCTAACACAAGCCCATTTTAAATTCATCGTGTCTGCACAAATTTTGAACCACATCCGGATCAAAAAAGAACAAAAAACAAGTATATACTGCCGTAAGTTCGGCCAGGCCGAATCTTATATACCCTCCACCATGGATTGCATAGAAACGTGTACTAAAGACTGTCATCGAAAATCGAGTTACTTGGGTTGCGGTAACACTTGTGGTATCACAATGGACTGTATAGTCTAAGTGAGCCTGATACATCGGGCTGCCACCTAACTTAACCTAACACTTGCCGATGGCAAGATATCTTAAAACTTCTTAACACCGTGTTCTCAATTGTAAGTTAGTCCATAAGGGGCATATATTAAACAAAAAAGGCCGATTAAATACGTAAATAATTCAGTTTGACAAAATTTTCTATAGAAATGAAATTTTGACAAAATTTTCTATAGACATAAAATTTTGACAAAATTTTGTATAGTAATAAAATTCTGACAAAATTTTTTATAAAAATAAAATTTTGACAATATTTTCTACTGAAATAAAATCTTGACAAATAACGTAGTATATATAACGTAGCAAAATTTTGACAAAATTTTTTATAGTAATTAAATTTTGACAAAATTTTCTATAATAATAAATATTGACAAAATTTTCTATACACCCTCAAAAAAAATCGATGGTTAGATGGACGGCCGTTTCTGAATTACTACACTGAAAAAAAAAGCATACTCGGTTCCAAAGATTTTGTCTTTACTTTAAAAAATTTGGTATTGATTCCGAGCCAAAGAAGCGGAGAATACAAGTAAGGATACTTTTAAGACACAATTCTCTTTTAAATTTAGGTTTTGTGTACTTGCTTCTAGGAAGCAAATTTTAATTTTTCGCTTTCTCAGCTTTTTTTCTTCATATGCTATCAAAGTGCTTTAAGAACGAGTTAACGGCAACTTTATTTTCCAAATTAGGACTCGACTTCCAGTAGAAATTATGCTATGTTTGAAGTAAAAAACTTCTTTAAAATAAAGTTTTGAAAAACATGTCCTATATTTGAACGATTTTTTGCTTTGTAGTCAAGATGCAAAAAGACAAAAAATGTAAAGACAATTTCATTAAATTTAAAGAATTTTTCTGAATTATTAAAGTCAAGTTTACCTTAGCCTATAAATTTTTTCTTTCATGTTAAGATAACCATTTTTAAGTCAAATCACTTAATTATAAGGACAATACGACTTCATTGAAAAGTTTATCGACTTTTGGACAAGGAAAACAACTTTATTTTAGAGAAACGCGTCTTCTATGCTAAGCAAAATTTGTATTCGTATTTTAAAGACATGAAATCTTTGACCTCACGACAATATTTTTTTCAGTGTACATTCCTCATCAGCATCCTCTACTTGCTGCAAAACTATCAACCAATTATCAGAATAAATTCGGGTAATTCACTAAACCCTAATTTACATATTCGAACCTCCCGAGAAAAGGTTTTCGATAGTCGGCTTTGCCTAACTTACACTTTTCCTTCGTCAAAGTCAAATCATCGATTTGATTGCGTGCTTCCTCTTTCTTCGTTTGTTTTGTTGTTTTTTTATTGTTGGGTTGTTCTTCATATTCTTCAATCATATTTGTTGTTTTGATTTCAGATTTACAAAAGTTTTCTACAGAAAAAGAAAAAGATTGGCGAACATTTTGTATAGAAATAAAATTTTACAAAAATTTTCTTTGGAAATAAAATTTTACAAAACTTTTCTATAAAAATAAAATGTTGTAAACATTTTTACAATATTTTTTTTAAAGAAATAAAATTTTCTATATAAACAAAGTTTTACAAAAATTGTCTATAGAAATAAAATTTTGCAAAAGTTTTTTTAGAAATAAAATTAAAAAAAAAATTATAGAAAATAATTTTACAAAAATTTTCTATAGAACAAAATTTTGTAAAAATTTTTATAGAAATAAAATTTTTCCTTCTAACTACACAGAAAAAAAAAACTAAATATTAAAACTAATGGTAAATTTTCCTTTTATTTTGCAAAAAAATATTTGTTTCCAGTTAAATTTCATTTTTTTAATATTCCACAGCTTAATGAAATCTTACTTTTTCTCAATCATTTTATGAACTAAACGTGGGTATAACGTTCGATGACCGTACACATAAGATCAATATGAACTAAAGTAAAAACATTTTCGTACGATTCCCAAAAATAGTAAGAATGAAGTACTGTGTAGTTAGAAATAAAATTTTGCAAAAATTTTCTTTAAACATAAAATTTTAATAACGTTTCTATAGAAACAAAATTTTGCAAAAAAAAATCTTTAGAAATAAAATCTTGCAAAAATTTTCTTTAGAAATAAAATTTTGTAAAAAATTTCGTTAGAAATAAAATTTTGCAAAAAAATTCTATAGAAATAAATTTTTGGAAAAATGAGCTTTAGACATAAAATTGTGCAAAAATTTTCTATAAATTTTGTTACATTCTTTCCAAAATTTTTATAGAAATTAAATTTTCTTAGAAATAAAATTTTACAAGAATTGTCTTTAGAATTATAATTTGCAAAAAAAAAAAATTGTAAAAATATTGTATTTTTTATAGAAATAAAGTTTTCTTAGAAATAAAATTTTCTATAGAAATAAAATGTTTCCAAATTTTTTTAGAAATAAAAAAATTTGGCAAACTTTTTTTAGAAATAAAATTAAAAAAAAAAATCTATAGAAAATAATTTTACAAAAAATTTTTATAGAACAAAATTTTGCTCTCTAACTACACTGAAAAAAAATACTAAGTATTAAAACTAATGCTAAATTTAACTTTTTTGTTGCAAAAAACTATATGTTTGTAGTTAAATTTATTTTTGTTTAATTGTCCACAGTTTAATGAAATCTTACTTTTTTAAGTATGTCTCAATCATTTTGTGAACTAAATGTGGGTATAAAGTTCAATGACCGTACACATAAGATCAATATGAACTAAAGTAAAATAACATTTTCGTACGATTCCCAAAAATAGTAAGAATGAAGTACTGTGTGGTTAGATATAAAATTGTGAAATTTTTTTTAGAAATAAAATTTTAATAACGTTTCTATCGAAACAGAAAAAAAATTCGTTAGAAAAAAAACTTGGAAAAATTTCGCTAGAGATACAATTTTGCAAAAAATTTCTATAGAAATAAAATTAAAAAAAACATCCAAATTTTTTTATAGAAATTAAATTTTCTTAGAGATAACATTTTACAAGAATTGTCTATAGAATTAAAATTTGCAATTTGTTTAGAAATTAAGTTATAAAAAAAAAATCCATAGAAATAAAATTTTTCAAAAATTTTCTACAGAAATAAAATTTTGCCCTCTAACTACACAGAAAAAAATAAGTATTAAAACTAATGCTAAATTTAACTTATTTTTATTGCAAAAAAGTATTTGGTTGTAGTTAAATTTTTTATTTATTTTTTTTTAATTTTCCACAGTTTATTCATTTTATGAACTAACATTTTATCATTTTACATTCTATTATTTTATGAATTAAACGTGGGTATAAAGTTCAATGGCCCTACACATAAGATCAATATGAACTAAAGTAAAATAAAATTTTGTGACGATTCCCAAAAATAGTATGAATGAACTACTTTGTGGTTAAAATTGTCATCATTTGTCGCCAATGATTTTTTCTTTACTTTTAGTTAATTTTTTTTAAGAGGGTATATTTTCCTGAGCTGCAGTTAAAAAGTACAACAATGTATTAAATTTTCCTAGTTTTAGCAACGCTCTGTGGAAATCTCAAAATGTGGAGTACAATTTAGTTCAAATTTCGCACGAGCTAGTTCATTCTTCATATAAAAATTTTTGGTATAAAAAAGTTTCGGTGTACCACGTGTAATGCTCACATTACTTATGCAAGATATATTTATAAATTATGAACTTTCCCGGAAAACTTAAAATCAAAATAAATGCTATTTAATTTCAATTCACTGATTTCCATCGACTAAAATAAAATTGAATTCGCTTTTGTAATTTTTCGGTGATCTTGTTTTTTATGACATTCACTTTCTAATGAAACTTTTATAAGAACCCTCGTTTTTATAATTGTATTTGGGTTCCATACTTCAACAAACATATTTGACATTTGGGTTCAATTTTTTTTATGTGAACAAATGTCCTTGAATGTTTAATGCCATGTTGACCCCTCAGCGAAATGCAGTCACTATAGTTCATATAACCATGTATACACACACAACTATGCGAACTCTGGATGCATTCTGGGGAATTGCATTTGCACACATAAATGTTCTATAAATTACACAATAAGAGCACATGCTTGCACAATAATGCTCTTATTGTCAAACACATACAGTTCGGTTCGGTTCATTTGGTATATTTATGTGCCAGCGCTTTGTTTATTTGCCATTGTGCAACTTAAATTCACATGTCCTCATACTGTCCATGAATATACACTAACACTATAGTTTACGCACATTTGATTTGTGTTTTCCTAAAGGATTTTTGGTGCTTCATTATGGGGTTCACTCTGTGTAAATGTGGCACGTGCGACCTTATGATTATTTTTAAAAGCGTAGAAATATTCGGAAGTAAAGGGTGATACGGTCAAAATTTGGTCAATATAAACTTGGCGTATTTCTTTCAATTTTGCATTTAAAAAACCTGAACACCCTCATTTTGAAGGTGTGTATGTGTGTAGAATGTTGCTCCTATTTTGATTTTGGAATTCACTCTTCAGTTGTCAAAATGCCGTCCAAGCAAGAAGAGCAGCGTATCAAAATTTTGCTCGCCCATCGCGAAAATCCGAGCTACTCGCACGCAAAGCTGGCAAAATCGCTAAAAGTTGTCAAATCAACCGTTACAAATGTAATTAAAGTGTTTGGGGGAAATCGAAACCCGGAAGCCGCTGAGACGACACAGAGAGTTGCCGGTAGTTTCAAGCGAAACCCTAACCTCTCTCTCCGAGATGCCGCAAATAAGCTGGGTGTATCGTCTACCACAGTGCATCGTGCCAAAAAATGAGCCGGACTATCGACTTACAAGAAGGTAGTGACTCCAAATCGCGATGATAAACAAAATACGACGGCCAAAGCGCGATCCCGGAGGCTGTACACGACCATGCTGACGAAGTTTGAATGCGAGGTAATTGACGACGAAACCTACGCCAAAGCCGACTACAAGCAGCTTCCGGGACAGGAGTTTTATACGGCAAAAGGAAGGGGAAAGGTAGCAGACATTTTCAAGCACATAAAACTGTCAAAGTTCGCAAAGAAATATCTGGTTTGGCAAGCCATCTGTACCTGTGGCTTGAAAAGCAGCATTTTCATAGCTTCCAGGACTGTCAACCAAGAAATTTACGTGAAAGAGTGTTTGAATAAACGTCTGCTGCCTTTCCTGAAGAAACACGGTTGTTCCGTACTGTTTTGGCCGGATTTGGCATCTTGCCATTACGGTAAAAAGGCCATGGAGTGGTACGCCGCCAACAACGTGCAGGTGGTTCCCAAGGACAAGAACCCTCCCAACACGCCAGAGCTCCGCCCAATTGAGAAATACTGGGCTATTGTCAAGCGGAACCTAAAGAAGACCAAAAAAACTGCCAAGGACGAGCAGCAGTTTAAGGCAAACTGGCTTTCTGCGGCGAAGAAGGTGGACAAGGTGGCTGTACAAAATCTGATGGCAGGTGTCAAGCGTGAGGCCCGGCAATTCGGATTTGGAAAAGCGAAAGCCTAACTGAATATTTTTCCTGAATTTTATACTAATTGAACTTGAAAAAGAAACTTAATTTGATTTTTTAAATAAACGATTTCACCGATTTACACGCGTTTTCCCTTGACCAAATTTTGACCGTATCACCCTTTATTGGTGGAGAAAAATTCATATAAATTCATATACGCCGATTGGAGTGATCTAAATCGTTGAACCGGTTTATCTTCTTATTCCGATTGAAGGTTTTCGTGATGAACCGCTAGAGCCGGTGTTTTCAAGGCCTATACTTTTTTTTATACCCTCCACCATAGGATGGGGGTATATTAACTTTGTCATTCCGTTTGTAACACATCGAAATATTGCTCTAAGACCCCATAAAGTACATATATTCTGGCTCGTGGTGAAATTCTGAGTCGGTCTGAGCATGCCCGTCCGTCCGTCCGCCTGTTGAAATCACGCTAACTTCCGAACGAAATAAGCTATCGACTTGAAACTTGGCACAAGTAGTTGTTATTGATGTAGGTCGGATGGTATTGCAAATGGGCCATATCGGTCCACTTTTACGTATACCCCCCATATAAACGGACCCCCAAATTTGGCTTGAAGACTTAAGAGAAGCAAATTTCATTCGATCCGGCTGAAATTTGGTACATGGTGTTAGTATATGGTCTCTAACAACCATGCAAAAATTGGTCCACATCGGTCCATAATTATATAAATAGCCCCCATATAAACCGATCCCCTGATTTGGCTTGCGGAGCCTCTGAGAGAAGCAAATTTCATCCGATCCGGCTGAAATTTGGTACATGGTGTTAGTATATGGTCTCTAATAACCATGCAAAAATTGGTCCACATTATATATAGCCCCCATATAAACCGATCACCAGATTTGACCTCCGGAGCCTCTTGGAAGACCAAAATTCATCTGATTCAGTTGATATGTGGTACGTGGTGTTAGTATATGGTATCCAACAAGCATGCAGAAATTGGTTCATATCAGTCCATAATTATATATAGTTCCCATATACACCGATCCTCAGATGTGAGAAACAAAATTCATCCGATCTGGTTGAAATTTCATCCGATCTGGTTTAACAACCATGCCAAAAGTGGTCCATATCAGTCCATAATCATATATAGCCCCCATATAAACTGATCCCGAGATTTGGTTTTGGAGCCTCTTGGAGGAGCAAATTTCATCCGAGTCAGTTGAAAATTGGTACATTGTGCTAGTATATGGCCGTTAACACCCATGCCTAACTAGGTCCATATCGGTCTATAGTTATATATAGCCCTCAGATAAATCGATCCCGAATCACACAAAAATTGGTCCATATCAAGTTCATAATTGTATATAGCCCCCATATAAGCGAACTCCATATTTCAATTCTGGCTCTCTACGTATCGTGAAAAAAGTCCATATCGATTCGTAATTATTTGTAGACTTACCTATACATAACTTTGATATATACGACGTATGGACTAACTCAAAATTTAGAAAACGATGTTAAGAAATTTTAAGATACCACAACCCAAGTAATTCGATTGTGGATGACAGTCTTTCATAGAAGTTTCTACGCAATCCATGTTGGAGGGTACATAAGATTCGGCCAGGCCGAATCTTATGTACCCTCCCTATACCCTATGAAATTTGCTCCTCCAAGTGGCTCCAAAACCTAATCTTGGGATCGGTTTATATAGGGACTATATATGATTATGGACCGATGTAGACCAATTTTTGCATAGTTGTTAGCGACCATATACCAACACCATGTACCAAATTTCAGCCGGATCGGATGAAATTTGCTTCTCTTAGAGGCTCTGCAAGCCAAATCGGGGGATCGTTCTATATGGTTCTATATTATTGATCGATGTGGACCAATTTTTGCATAGTTGTTAGAGACCATTTCGATTATCAGCCGCGGCTGTTACCACATTTTGTTTTTAACTGCCTACCATTAATCCTATCTCTCATAAATACAACATATGTTTTGAAAACTAAACAATGTGTAATACATATCGACTTATCGATCCACCCTCGTATAGCAATACCAAAATGTCCAAAACTTTTCGTCGCAGCCTTTCTTATGACTACACATTAAAAAAAACAAGAATTTTCTCACGGCAAATACTTTTTTTAGAAAAGTCGATTATGACACTTCCAAATATAAGTTTCGCTTACTTGTGACCTGCTCCTACGACAGGCAAACATACCTCCCCCCATTTCAATTTCTTATACCTTCCCAAAGTATGTTCAAGGAAAATGTTCATAAAGTTATCCTTGTTGCTTAACAAAATCAGACAGTTTTGACATATTTCATGGTGTCAACTCACAAATATGGCAAATCTTTATGGAAGTTTTGCTGTTCGACATTTAATACTTTTCTTCGAATTTGTCGATAGAATGAAAGCAAAGTACTTTTCTCAGAGAACACTTTGAGAGTTTCTATCATCATTGCATAATTCAATAAGAATGTGGATACCTATGTTTTTGACAAAGTTTTCACTTAACTGATATGTCGTAGAATAGGAAAGATGAATATATCTCTTGACTTCTTTTATGAGATTTGTGACCGGCTTTAAGAAACCATAATAAACTTGAAATTTAATGGAACAAGGATATTTTGTAAAACTGCTACACCGAAAAAAAAAGTTTACTATTTTTTATGAAAAATGAACTAACCCATAGTAAGAATGACCATGATTTGGCGCCAAAGATTTTTTTCATCTAGATAAGTTCATGATTTTCTTATAAATTAGTTCATGTATTACATCGTATTTTAGTTCATTATTACTATGCTGTGGGAAGAATATAGTTAAACTCATTCAAAGTATTCCTGCTATCCAGAAAAATTAACAATTTTTTGGGAAACCTGTATTAAGAAATTGGTTTGAAATAAACTGTTTGTCGGTATAATTTTCAAAAAAGTAGAGAAATTGAGGGATCAAAAGTACAAAAAGCCTGTATACAACTAAGAAATTTTTCGTACAAAACAAGTCAATTTTCTATAACCACCAGTATTTTATTTCAAAGAATTATTATTATATTACACAAAACTATGGCTTATGATATACAATAAAGGAAATATTTTTATTAGTACGTTGGACGCATTTACTTGTCGGTAGTTAGTAATTGCTTCTTCAAAAGAGTAATATTCTATGTTATTAGGACTAAACTAATTAATTTAAATTTCCATGTTTTCTATCCATATGAAAGATATATGTGGCATAAGTCGCTATATTCAATTGAATTGTCCAATTTCATCGATTTTGGCTAACTTTTGTTGGGCGGATTTGGCTTATAAGCATCTGAAATTGCAAAGTTATACAAAATATAAGAAAAATATTATTAATTGATTAATTCTATCGTTCATATTGATCTCTAACTTACGGTTTTCAAGAGTATTTCCTAGAGTCAATAAGGATATCAGCTTAATTAGTATTAAACAGTAAGAATATTCAAAAAATTACCATTACGAGACCTGTCTACCTGCAAGTGAAAAAAATAATTTTTAATAAATTGAAATTTTGGTTTTATTAAAAACGGACAAAATACCGTTTATAGAAAAACTTACCACATTGAAAAATCCATCCAGTAGGTACATTATTGGAATCATATCCATGGACAAATGGGACGTTATTGAAATTATTCTCAGAATATATTTGAAATAAAAAATATTATAAAATTAGACATAATTTCCACTTGTCAGTATAGCATTTAGTATTTAAGGTGGATATTAAGTTCGAGTTTAGCGGCTAAAATTGCAATTTCCATGATAAGTTTTCTTTAATAATCCATTATAAAAAATAATCTTTATAAAAAACTTGATTTGGGCTATTCTCCATCAAGTTATATTTAAATTTGTATCGAAGACGTATAATTTTATACTTTGCTTAGTGATTTATTTTTAATTTTAGCGGCTAAACTCGAACTTAGTACTCACCTGTAGGAATTGCTGTAACATAAAAAATATAGATTCAAAAAAATGGTTGCTTCTCAACCTGTGATCCAGATGTAGAATAAATATAAATCATCCTATTACCACTCATGTTGTATATTTTTTATGTAAATCAATTTAAAATCCGCACTAATTTAAACTAACATATTAACAGAAATATACAGTTCCTTAATCTGTTATTTGTTTTTTTATCAATAAAAAGCGTTTTTGATTCCTCTAACATCACATCATTCACTTCTCAGTTTCTAAAATGTTTCGAAATAAATGTATTTTCATTAATAAACACCAATACCGCACGTACAATTTTGCAAAATTAAATCCACGTGTGCACTTCATAAATGCATCAACATAACTGAATGCAACAATAAAACTCAAAGGCACAAATAGTCATAAGGGATACATACCTGCCGTAAAGAAAAACAACTCCACACACACACACGATCCCTTTCTGATCTTGCTATTGCAAAAAAACAACTCTCACCACAAAAGATACCAACAACACACAAGGAACATTCCATTGTCTCTAGAATCAAAACAACCAACAACAGCATAAATGACGCAATAACAAACACAAACAATCATACGAGATATACACAAAATGTCTCTAAAAACTCCCTCGCATGATGCACTCACATTTTCCAGTAGCACGTTTATTGATTAGTAGGAATTCTATCTATAAGTTAAGGTAAAATATATACCAAATCTATGAGGAATCTATAAAAATTATATACACCTGTCAAGGATTATATTAAATAATTTTTATTCTATTTTAACTAAAATTTTCAAATGTGAGTAAAAACACTCCAACATATAATAAAAAGGGAAATAATCTGTAGGTAGTCATCGTACAAATCGGTTATGTCGTTAAGTTAATTTTTACTAAAAAAATTTTTTTCCATACAAAAGTTTGTCTTAGTAAATTGTCCACGTTTCGTAGTAAGATTTTTATATTGCCCATGTATTTTTATAATAGAATCAACGATGCATTAACTACTGTGTTGGAAATTTATTTAAGGAAAAATCCTTCCCATTTCGTAGTTAGTGAACTAAAAAACATTTACTGAATTTTTTTAAGTTTTGCTTTAGCTAAGTTAATTTTCGTTGTGGTTACGAAAAATGAACTATATTACAGTAAATTTGTTGAACTATGTGGAAGTCAAAATGGTCCTTAAATTTACAAGACACTTTTTTTCTGTGTATTATTTGTCTGTGTGTTGAAAAAAAAAAACAACTTCACGTCATTCTGGATATCCAACAGATTTATCTAGCATAAAGGTAATATAGTCTAACTGAAGAAAATCTGAAGAAATTTATATACAGGACAGACCTTATATGTTACTTGTGTATGAATATTATGACATGGACGGAAAATGAATTACCTCATGCATTAATACAACAAGGAAAATGTAATGACTTGGTATGGTTTTTGTCTACTTTTTCCAAACTACACCTTCTCATAAAAGAAAAAATGAACTAAAAGTAAAATAAAAATCATTTGTCCTAAGCACGGCTGTGGCCGTGACGAGCCTCCTGTTAATATAACTAAATTCCATTTAAATAAAACTCGTTTGTACTCCTATGGTATCTTATTTTTTATGTGTACAAAAAAAGCTCTACTTTTCATATTTAACGCCAATTGCCAACCGACAAACCTTAACATATTAGGAGTCTAAGGATACTGTCAGACTACGATTATATTTGACCATAACAAGCGCCAAACTTCAGCGTAAGTATTGAGTCGGTCTGGCTTACTATACTGTACCCTGCACCAAAGACAATAAACTCTAGGAAGATAGGAAATTGGCTACTGAGGACATCAAACCATTTACCGTGTTAGTTTCATACTCGAACCAAACACGTATACGGCAAGTATTGACATATCATTAAAATGCAAATAAAAATAAATTAAGTGCACGAAATAAATTTCCATAAAGGGGAAAATGTAATTTTTTTGTTGTAGCCTAAAATTTAACATTGTTTCATTAAGAAAATTAAGTTTTTCATTTAAAAAATAAAAACGAAAAATAAATAAAAAAAAAATTACAAACATGTATGGAACTAACATGGTAAATGCAACATTTGGTATGACGCAAGCCAATTTCCTATCTTCCTCAAGTTTATTGTCTTTGCCCTGCACCGCTTAATTGATCAAATTTGGCATGCATAGCAAGAATGTGGATTCCACTCAAGATTTGAAGCAAATCAGTAAAAAATTTTGGCTTCTGGGCCATATAAGCTACATCTAAATCAGACCCAGGCTTTGATCATAGAGATGTGTTCATAGACAGACGGACAAGGCTAGATCTACCAAAGTTGGTAGAATTTTAAAATTCCAAAAATTTTAATTTTTTTTGTTTGGTAGAATTCTTCATGTTTTGTTAAAATTTTCTCTAGAAATAATACGTTGACAAAATTTTCGATATAAAAGAAATTGACATAATTTTCTATAAAAATAAAATTTAGCAAAATTTTGTATAGAAATAAAATTTTGGCACAATTTTCTATAGAAATAAATTTTTGACAAAATTTTCCTTGGAAATAAAATGTTGACAAAATTTTCTATAAGAATAAAATTTTAACCAAATTTTCTATGGAAATAAAATTTTACAAAATTATATATAGAAATAAAATTTTTACAAAATTTTCTAGAGAAATAAAATTTTGACAAAATTTTCCATTGAAATAAAATTTTGAGAAAATTTTTTATAAAAATAAAATTTTGACAAAAGTTTCTATGAAAAAAAAAATTGCCTAAATTTTCTATAGGAATAAAACTTTAACCAAATTTTCTATGGATATAAAATTTTGATCAAATTTTCGATAGAAATAAAATTTTGAAAAAATTTGACATGGAAATAAAACGTTGACAAAAGTTTCTATAGAAATGAAATTTTTACAATTTTTTTCTGTGAAAATAAAATTTTGGCTAAATTCACTATAGGAATAAAATTGTAACCAAATTTTCTATGGAAATAAAATTTTGATAAAAATTTCTATAGAAATAAAATTTTGAACAAATTTGACATTAAAATAACATGTTGACAACATTTTCTATAAGAATAAAATTTTGACAAAATTTTCTATAGATTTAAAATTATGACAATAGAAATGACATTTTGAAAAAATTTTGTTTAGAAATAAAATTTTGAAAAAAATTTGTTTAGAAATAAAATTTTGAGAAATAAAATTTTCTATAGAAATAAATTTTTGACAAAATTTTCTATAGAAATTAAATTTTTACAAAATTTTCTATGAAAATAAAATTTTGGCTAAATTCACTATAGGTATAAAATTTTAACCAAATTTTCTATAGAAATAAAATTTTGATAAAACGTTCGATAGAAAAAAATGTTGACAAAATTCTCTATAGATATAAAATTTTGACAAAATGTTGTATAGAAATAAAATTTTGGTAAAATTTTCTATAGAAATAAAATTTTAACCAAATTTTCTATGAATATAAAACTTTGCTAAAAATTTTCTATAGAAATAATAGTTGACAACATTTTTTACTGAAATAAAACTTTGACAAAATTTTCTATAGATTTAAAATTTCGAGAAAATTTTCTATAGATTTAAAATTTTGAGAAAATTTTGTATAGAAATACAAATTTGAAAAAATTTTCTGTAGAAATACAATTTCGAAAAAAATTTTGTATAAATAAAATTTTGAGAAAATTTTCCATAGAAATAAAATTTCGACAAAGTTTTCTATAGAAATAAAATTTTGTCAAAATTGTCCAAAGAAATAAATAAAATTTTAAATTTAAATTTTGGCAAAATTTTCGATAGAATTAAAACTTTGGCCAAATTTTCTATAGAAATAAAATTTTGACAACATTTTCTATAAAATTAAAATTTTGGGAAAATGTTCTATAAAAATAAAATTTTGTCAAAATTTTCTATAGAAATAAAATTTTGTAACATTTTTCATAGAAATAAAATTTTGAGAAAATTTTCTATGTAAATAAAAGTTTGACATAATTTTCTATAGAAATAAAATTTTGACAAAATTTTCTATAGAAATAAAATTTTGAGAAAATTTTCTATGTAAATAAAAGTTTGACATAATTTTCTATAGAAATAAAATTTTGACAAAATTTTCTATAGAAATAAAATTTTGAGAAAATTTTCTATGTAAATAAAAGTTTGACATAATTTTCTATAGAAATAAAATTTAGACAAAATTTTCTATAGAAATAAACTTTTGACAAAATTTTCTATAGGAATAAAATTTTGATAAAATTTTCGATAGAATTAAAACTTTGGCAAAATTTTCTATAGAAATAAAATTTTGACAACATTTTCTATAAAATTAAAATTTTGGGAAAATTTTCTATAAAAATAAAATTTTGTCAAAATTTTCTATAGAAATAAAATGTTGACAAAATTTTATATAGAAATAAAATTTTGTGACATTTTTTATAGAAATAAAATATTGAGAAAATTTTCTATAGAAATAAAATTTTGACAAAATTTTCTATAGAAATAAAATTTTGACAAAATTTTCTATAGAAATAAAATTTTGACAAAATTTTCTATAGAAATAAAATTTTGTGACATTTTTTATAGAAATATAATTTTGAGAAAATTTTCTATGTAAATAAAAGTTTGACATAATTTTCTATGGAAATAAAATTTTGAGAAAATTTTTTATAGAAATAATATTTTGACAAAATTATCCATAGAAAGAAAAATTTTGCGAAGTTTTTAATAGAAATAAAATGTTGACAACATTTTTAATAGAAATAATATTTTGACACAAAATTTTCTACCTAATTGAATATCTTTAAAAATTTTAATTTTCGTGTTAACTTATACTGTCAAAGTCCATTGTATGTAAGTTCTCCCTTTTGGTAGAAGTGGTATCCCTACGGGAAATTGGAGCAAATTGCCACTGACGGACCTATCACAGGACTGGTACCGGTGATCCAGTTTGTCGGAGTTTTTAAATAGTCATAATTTAATGATTTCCAGAAAAATTACCAGAATAACCTATTGTTCAAAATATTTCAAAAGTTTTTCATTTCTGGTGCGATTCGGATAACCAAACTGAAACAGATTACTAAAGTTTGTCAGAGACTGGTTCATGAGGACCTGTCTATGGAGTGCTACAACTAAAATGTCCTAGGACGTGTCTTAAGGAACGAGTCCAAGAGGTGTCATAAAGTGTAAATTTACCCCGTCAATAACAAACCCATGTTAAAGTGACCGGTCCCTTCCATACGTCTTGACCAGAACTAGGGCTGGTCCATGCACACCATGGACTAGTCCTGTACCGGTCCTGTGGTTGATCCATTTCCCATAGGGAACTTTCACGTGATAGTTCAAGCTAAAATCGTTAAAACATTAAAAATTCGACACATTTATAATTAAAGATATAATTATACACCCAAAAACATGTCGCTAATAGGAGAGATCGTAATAAAGGGTGATTTGTTAAGAGCTTGATAACTTTTTTTTAAAAAAAAACGCATAAAATTTGCAAAATCTCATCGGTTCTTTATTTGAAACGTTAGATTGGTCCATGACATTTACTTTTTGAAGATAATTTCATTTAAATGTTGACCGCGGCTGCGTCTTAGGTGGTCCATTCGGAAAGTCCAATTTTGGGCAACTTTTTCGAGCATTTCGGCCGGAATAGCCCGAATTTCTTCGGAAATGTTGTCTTCCAAAGCTGGAATAGTTGCTGGCTTATTTCTGTAGACTTTAGACTTGACGTAGCCCCACAAAAAATAGTCTAAAGGCGTCAAATCGCATGATCTTGGTGGCCAACTTACCGGTCCATTTCTTGAGATGAATTGTTCTCCGAAGTTTTCCCTCAAAATGGCCATAGAATCGCGAGCTGTGTGGCATGTAGCGCCATCTTGTTGAAACCACATGTCAACCAAGTTCAGTTCTTCCATTTTTGGCAACAAAAAGTTTGTTAGCATCGAACGATAGCGATCGCCATTCACCGTAACGTTGCGTCCAACAGCATCTTTGAAAAAATACGGTCCAATGATTCCACCAGCGTACAAACCACACCAAACAGTGCATTTTTCGGGATGCATGGGCAGTTCTTGAACGGCTTCTGGTTGCTCTTCACTCCAAATGCGGCAATTTTGCTTATTTACGTAGCCATTCAACCAGAAATGAGCCTCATCGCTGAACAAAATTTGTCGATAAAAAAGCGGATTTTCTGCCAACTTTTCTAGGGCCCATTCACTGAAAATTCGACGTTGTGGCAGATCGTAAGTCTATTCATGATGAAATGTCAAAGCATACTGAGCATCTTTCTCTTTGACACCATGTCTGAAATCCCACGCGATCTGTCAAATACTAATGCATGAAAATCCTAACCTCAAAAGAATCACCCTTTACATAATATTGCAAATTCTGAAATAAGTTTCTAAAATAAAATAATAAAACATTTCTTTCGGAAAATACATACACAAATTTGTGATCAAATAAAAATCACTGGTTTTTCCCAGTAAATTTCCATTTTCAAATTGAATTTACTATTTAATTTATATTTAATTGAAAATGTATAAATAACTACATGCGTAATTTTCAAGATTGAGCTCAGTAAAAAGATACATACAATTTTTAGTCCATGTGGCAAGAAATTTAACTTTACCTTTCCTACATTTCGTAGGTTATTTCATTACACATTTAGCCTCTAGGATCAATTCGAATATAAATTGAAATTATGTCTTCGTCATATTTAACCACAGACATGTACACAGGTCTGCCAGAAGTTTAGTTGGAATCAAGGAAGTTTTAGCAAATATAACAAATTTACACAGCCAACGCAAATGGAATGTTGTAGAGTCAAATAGCTAAGAGGCGAATAAATTTATGGATATGATATATTGACTTTTTTTTTTTGCAAAGAATGAGAAGTGAATGTCAATATATTTTTTTTTGGTTTTTAAAATTTTGTTTTATCAGGTATTGCTACACACAAAGAAAAGTGAGCCAACGATATTTGTTTTATAAATATAGCGAAAAATTTCCATTAGGACAATGTCATGGATGATTTTAATCTGAAAGATCGGTTTATATGAGGGCTGCTTACTAACACCAATACTAACAATATTTTGTGTCCTTTATGAGCCAAAATAAATTTTCGGCATGTTAGGTGAAAGTTGCGGTTTCAATGGGTCAAAGAAATCGGGAGATTGGAGTTATATTGAAATATTTTGGCGTAGCTCATTTCGGTTTAAAATACTGTCTTTATGGGAGTGATATTGATATAAACTAATTTTTGATAATTATTTTTTAATAAAAAATTTTTATATATTAATGTCTTATGATGAGGGATCTAAAAATAATTACTTCACTCTTTGAGTTACTCTCTGTGATTATCTGAATGTTAAATCTTAAATAGAGATACAATCGAATACACCTATCGCATAAGTATGCTCACGTTACATGTGAAGAAGTTTTTTTCCCTCGCCATAAATTCATGAGTATATAAAATTATTCTCCAGAAGAACTACCATACTAGGATTTAATATGATGGATATAGCCAACATTTGCACGTCATACATTGTGGTAAAGCAATCACAGAGTCCATTAAGAAAAGTCGGTGGCCAAAACCGTTTATGAAATATCATAAAATGTGTACATGCCAAGGAACAGGCAGAAGTACAAATTCATAATTGTCGCACGTTATGGAATAGCTCGACAATGTATGTAGGGATGTTTATTTTTAAATTATGGGGAAATATTCCCCATATATTATGGGGAATATTTGTGAATCACTGTGGTGAGTCTTGCGTCGGGATGATTACGTGTTCCATCCACAGTATTAACTAATTACGTGAGAAACGATTATTCCAAAGCGAATCAAAATATAGCTTACCCCTAAAAATATATAATTAAATAATTGATTAAAGTTGACAACAGATTCAATTAATATGTTAATTGATTCAATTCAATATTTAATCGTCCTGTATCAACCATGGAACAATTGGTCCTTATTGTTATTATACCCACCCATAGAATGGAGATGGGGGTATAATAAGTTTGTCATTCCGTTTGTAACACATCGCAATATCGATTTCCGACAATATAAAGTATATATATTCTTGATCAGGGAGAAATTCTAAGACGATATACACTGAAAAAAAACATGCCCTGTTCCAAAGATTTTGCCTTTGCACTAATGATTTTGGTATTGATTCCGAGCCAAAGAAGCGGAGAATTAAAGTAAGGACACATTTAAGACACATTTCTCTTTTAAATTTGATTATTGCGTACTTGTTTCTAGGAAACAAATTTTGATTTACCCATGTTTTCAGCTTTTTCATGAGTGGTATATATTAAACTAAAAAGAAGGCTGAGTAAATACGTATATAATTAAGTTTAAAGTTTCTATAGAAATAAAATTTTGACAAAATAATATTTTGCCAAAATTTTCTATAGAAGTAAAATTTTGACAAAATTTTCTATAGAAATAAAATTTGGAAAAAAATTTCTATAGAAATAAAATTTTGATAAAATTTTCTATAGAAATAAAATTTTGTCAAAATTTTCTATAGAAATAAAATTTTGACAAAATTTTCTATAGAAATAACATTTTGACAAAATTTTCTATAGAAATAACATTTTGACAATGTTCTCTATAAAAATAAAATTTTGGTAGATTATTTTTGCCTTGAGTGGCAACCATGATTATGAACCGATATGGACCAATTTTTGTGTGATTGGGGATCGGCTATATATAACTATAGACCGATATGGACCAATTTTGGCATGGTTATTAGCGGCCTTATACGAACACCACGTTGCAAATTTCAACCGGATCGGATGAATTTTGCTCCTCCAAGAGGCTCGGGATGACAAATCTGGGGATCGATTTATATGGGGGCTATATATAATTATGGACCGATATGGGCCAATTCTTGCATGGTTGTTAGAAACCATATACTAACACCACGTACCAAATTTCAGCCGGATCGGATGAAATTTGCTTCTCTTAGAGCAATCGCAAGCCAAATTTGGGGGTCCGTTTATATGGGGGCTATACGTAAAAGTGGACCGATATGGACCAATTTTTGCATGGTTATTAGAGACCAAGTACCAAACTTCAGCCGGATGGGATGAAATTTGCTTCTCTTAGAGCAATCGCAAGCCAAATTTGGGGGTCCGTTTATATGGGACCAATTTTTGCATGGTTATTAGAGACCATATACTAACACCAAGTACCAAACTTCAGCCGGATGGGATGAAATTTGCTTCTCTTAGAGCAATCGCAAGCCAAATTTGGGGGTCCGTTTATATGGGGGCTATACGTAAAAGTGGACCGATATGGCCCATTTGCAATACAACCTGGCCTACATCAATAACAACTATTTGTGCCAATTATCAAGTCGATAGCTTGCGACTCAGAATTTCACCAGGACCCAGAATATATATACTATATGGGGTCTTAGAGCAATATTTCGATGTGTTACAAACGGAATGACAAAGTTAATATACCCCCATCCTATGGTGGAGGGTATGAAAACTTTATATCAGAGAAATGCGTCTTCTATTCTAAGCAAAAAACGCATTCGTATTTTAAGGACACGAAATCTTTGGCTACAAACCAATATTTTTTCACTGTAACCATGTCCGTCTGTCTGTTGTAATCACGCTACAGCCTTCACTAATGGCTCTATCGTCCTGAAATTTGGCACAGACTCGTGTTTTGTTAGCAGACAGGCCAAATTCGAAGATGTACTATGTTGGATAGTCAAGTATGGATAGAAAGTTTCGTTGGATCGGTTCCATATATATCTTTCGTGCGATTTAGATTCATAAAAAACCGGAGACCAAATTTTCATTTCGATTTCCTTAAAATATTTCCCTGAGAGTAGAATTACGATTTTAGCATGGTGTACCAAATTCAGTTCAAACTGGTATAGATTTGGATATATACCCCATACATATACGCCAGATTTAAGGAAATGTAGTAGAAAAGTTCATATTTTATACCCATTTCAAGGGAATTTTACTGCAATTCATTTTTTATACAAAAGCCAAAAATGGCTTTAGCTTAAAACGATGTTTCGTTTAAATGTGTTTCGTTTCAGGGCGTTAGCCGATTTAAATTTTAATTATAGAAAATAGTCTAGTCTTCTACAAAAGTACACGTTTAAAAATGTTTCTCCACATCGATTCTGATTTAAATATTTTTATATGCCAAAAAATTTGAAGGAGTTGAGATGATTTGGTGTACATCGTTGTGAAGGGTATAATATAGTCGGCCTCACCCGACTTTAGACTTTACATACTTGTTTTTTCTGTTTTTAGTTTATTTAACTAACGTACGCAAAAAAAATATTGGAGTAAAGGAAACTTTATCCAAACATAATAATTCCATGAACTAAAATAAAGTTAAATTGGCTTTAAGGTAGAATTACATACCATGCGTTCAATGCGTACAATTCGTCCGATGATTGAAGAGTTGAAATTTCTCTTTGAAATCAAAAGTTCGAATAGTCTGCCGCAAACAGAAAAAACAAAAATTAGACCTTCCATCAACGCACGGATTGACGCATGGGGTGTAATTCAACCTTTAGTGAAATAGAGGGTACACTTTTGTTTGAGTGTACCATAGAGTTGTCAGTTGATAGTTTCCAGCACTAGGGTTACCCAATCCCAAATATATAAAATACAGCCCTCGTAAGATGTCGAAATTATTCAATTTCCACGTGAACAATATATGATCATTATTCTTCACTACGGATATAACGATCTACACCCGAAAAATACATTTTTCTTTTCTGCGAAACGAAATTTTAGTCCAACGAATTTTTCATTTGTTACTCAACAGAGATAGTTTGGAAACAAACGTAGCAACGGACATCATAAATAATTTTTTTTTGCCTTTAAGGAGACAATATATCAATAGAAGAAAACTTCGTTGGTCTAAAATTTTGTTGCGGAGCAAATAATTTTTTTTGGTTGTGTGTGAAAATCCTAGTATCACTAAAAATTGTATTTCTTAGAAAGTTCGCTTTAGATTCCTTACAATCAGTTTTGTTTTGCCCAATGTCTTCTGCAAACACCGCTTCGAATTCGCTATCCCTATTTAATTCATAAGCATATTTTGTTCATTTGTTCCCCATTTTTTAACCAGGCTATTATGGACACGCAATTTGGTAGCCTGCTTCTGCCATATATTTTTTTATTTTGTTTTTTCATGCATAAGCCTTTTGGTTTGATTTCATTCTATACCCAGATTTTGCTAAATTCATTTGGCCAAGAAAATGTTTGTTGGAATTGCCTATTAAGCCTAGTGGCTTATGATGGCAGGCAGGCAGAGTGCCGGGAAAGGCAATTGCGTTTATGATTTTTGCAGCTTGTTTAACAAATGTGCGATAATTTCGTTTTAGCACCTCAATTAAAGCTAGATTTTGGTATCGCAAGCGATATGATGGCCAATTATGAAAACAATTGTTCTGCACAAAAACAGAAAACAAAAAAACAAACACGACAAAATCCCAAAGGGGTTGGAAGAGAAGCTGAACGAGGGCTAATTATAGCTTGGTTAAAACGCACATTTCAGGTTGCAGATTATTGCAAAAGTTGTAATAATTATCGTGGTTTGTGTAAAATGCTTTGGGCTTTTTGTAACAGATTTGTTATGCCAGGTGAACAATTATTGCTGGCAATACTCGTATTAGACGACAAAATAAAAATAATGTTAGCATATTAACGATTAAATTCAAATCTGATTTGATTATTTTCAATATGTATACAGAACAAGAACAAGTATATACAGCAGTAAGTTCTGTCAGGCGGAATCTTAAATACCCACCATCATGAATCAAATATTATAGATTCCTTTCAAATTGCCGGGGGTTTGATGACAGATATTCTCCCAAGCAGAGCAGTTCAACCAGTATACTTTCCGAAGATAAATTTGAAGATTTTACCTATAAAGACTATATAAGATTCTGTATTTATAAGAACCATTTTTGTTTGGATTTTAGAGGAATCATTAAAATCTTTTGTAATTGTGCAAGAAAATGAAGAAATAACGCCTTGATTTGAAACCTAAACTCTGTAGATTTTCACCCGCATTATTTAAATGATTACGAAAAGTAAAATCTGGAATTTTTACATTCAGTTTCAAGTAATTTCTATACCCTCAAGACGTGAAATCGGTCTATATGGAGGTCTTACCAAATGGACCGATAAAAACTAAATCCGATACATGTTCTTGTGGGTCTAAAATACCAGTATCTTTATAATTTCTGGCAAATATGGTTTCTAAAAACCCAAGGAGTTAAATCGGGAGATCGGTATTATGGGGGCTATACTAATATATGGTCCGATACTCAGCGGAGATACTCACCCGAGGGAGACGAGATAGACACATGGTGTCTTTGGCAATAATGCTCAGGGTGGGTCCCTGAGTCGATCTAGTTATGTCCGTCCGTCCGTCTGTCTGTGAATACATTTTTGTGATCAAAGCCTAGGTCGCAGTTTAAGTCCAATCGCCTTCAAATTTGGCACAAGTTCCTGTTTAGGGTCAGATTAGAACCCTATTGATTTTGGAAGAAATCGGTTCAGATTTAGATATGGACTTATGTGGACCCAGAAGCCAGAGTTTTACCCTGATTTGCTTGAAATTTTGCGCAAACATAACAGTTGGTCATATAGTCAGGTGTGCCAAATTTGATTGAAATCGGTTCAGATTGAGATATAGCTCTCATATACATCTTTCGCCCCATATAGACTTATATGGCCCCAGAAGCCAGAGTTTTAGCCTAATTTGGTTGAAATTTTGCACTAGGAGTACAATTAGTAGTGTAGTCAAGTGTGCTAAATTTTATTGAAATCGGTTCAGATTTAGATATAGCTTCCATATATATCTTTCGCCCGATTTTCCGTGATATGACCACAGAGTTCAAAGTTGTAGTCCGATTTACGTGAAATTTTGCAATTTTGAAATACTAAGTAAGCATGCCAAATTTGGTTGAAATCGGTTCAGATTTCTATATAGTTTCCATATATATGCTTTTCCGATTTGGGCAAAAATGACCAAAATACCCACATTTTCCTTATAAAATCGCCAATGCTAAGTCGAAAACTTGTAAAAGTGACTCAAATTTTCCTTTATTTCTAACGCATATCTATCGACCGATAAATCATAAATACATTTTTGCGAAGTTGCCTCAAAATTGGTTCAGATTAAAATGCGTCCCATATTTTTTTACTAACATAGTGTACCAGGACATTAGCCGACTTAAATTTTAAGTCCATAGATTATTTTGTTCAGATGGAGTCAGATTTAAATGTATGTATTTGGGACAAAAACCTTTATATATATATCACCCAACACATTTGACGGATTTTATATAGTATCGAAAATGTAGATTTACAAAGTGGTGCAGTGTATAATATAGTCGGCCCCGCCCGACCTTAGACTTTACTTACTTGTATCTTCTTAGAATTTCTCGGGTAGTCGGTTTATATGGAGACTATATCATAAGTTGGACTGATATAGCCCATCTTCGAAGTTGACCTGGCTGCTAACAAAACACGAATCTGTGCCAAAATTCAGGACGATAGAGCCATTATTGAAGACTGTAGCGTGATTACGACAGACGGACGGACATGGTTACACATGAAATATTGGCTTGAAGCCAAAGATTTCGTGTCCTTAAAATACGATGCATTTTGCATGTTTTGCTTAGAATAGAAGACGCATTTCTCTGATATAACGTTTTTTTTTTCTTTGTCCAAAAGACGATCAACTTTTCAATAAAGTCGTTTTGTCCTTATAATTAAGTTATTCGAATTAAAAATCGGTATCTTAAAATAGATCAAGGTCAACTTATCTTTAGTAATTGTGAAAAATTCTTTAAAAATAGTGAAATCGTCTTTAAATTAGTTGACTTTGTGCATCTTAACCACAAAGCGAAAATTCGTTCGAAATTAGGACATGGTTTTCCAAACTTTATTTTAAAGAAGATGTTTACTTCAATAGTGCATAATTTCTACTTGAAGTCGAGTCTGAATTTAGAAATTGAAGTTTTCGTTAACAAGTTTTAAAGGACTTTAACAGCACATGAAGAAAAAAGCTGAAAAATGGGTAAATCAAAATTTGTTTCCTAGAATCAAGTACGCAAAAATCAAATTTAAAAGAGAATTGTGTCTTAAATGTGTCCTTACATCAATTCTCCGCTTCTTTGGCTCGGAATCAATACCCCAATTCTTAAGTGCAAAGACGTATCTGTTATAATTTGAATTTATTTTTTTTTTGCGAAATCTTAAATTTTTTTATACTGGACATTAAGTAATAAAAGTATATACTCTTAAATATTTTAATTCTTATAGAAATCATATATCAAATATACAACTTTCTTTTGTTTTTTTTTTCAGGTATGTTTTACAATTAAGCTCTACAGGAGTGGTATGTATGATAAAAATATGACATAATTTAATAACATTTTTAGTTATTATACGGTAAACCATCGGTACAATGTTTACGAAAGTATTAACTCTTGGACAAATATTAGAATCAATTTATATTTTTTCAAGTTGGCTACCTTCGACACAAACTAGGGCCCTTAAATGACCGATATAGCCATCACACGCTGTCTGAAAGTTGCTCTTCGGTACTCTGTCCTATTCCCTTGAATATTGAGATGATCGACGCTTTGTTATTTTCTATACCCACCACCATAGAATGGTGACGGGGGTATAATAAGTTTGTCATTCCGTTTGTAACACATCGAAATATCGATTTCCGACTATATAAAGTATATATATTCTTGATCAGGGAGAAATTCTAAGACGATATAACCATGTCCGCCTGTCTGTTGTAATTACGCTACAGCCTTCAATAATGGCTCTATCGTCCTGATATTTGGCACAGACTTGTCTTTTGTCTACACCAGGTTTTGATATAGCTCCCATATAAACCGTAGTTTTTATTCGATTTGCCTGAAATTGGAAATCTAGAAGTATTTTAGGACCAAAAATATGTGTGTCGAAAATAGCATGCATCGGTCCATTTTGTGGGATAGCCCCCATAGAGGTATTTTAGAACCACAAATAAGTGTACAGAAAATGGTGTGTATCGGCTCACGGTTTGGTATGGCCCCCCTATAGTCCGATATCCCGATTTGACTTCTTGGGCTTCTAGATACCGCAATTTTTATCCGATTTACCTTAAATTCAAAATATGGAGATATTTTGGGTCTACACACAAAAAAAAATTTTTCTGATTCAATCACGAAATTAATTGATCCAATTAATTTTTTAATTGAAATGTCTTCAATCACGAAAATGATAGTATCAATCACAGTTTTAATTGGGCATAGAAAAAATTCTTGATTAAAATATTAATTGATGTCATTAGCAATTTTCAATAAATTTTTTAATTGATTCAATTAAAAATTTAATTGATTTTGAATGCAAACCCCAATTAATTTTTTATTTAAAAAGGTAACTATTTTCAATTACTTTCTGAATTGGTTTAGAGTTTTTATTTGGATTAAGAAATGTTCATCACTTTTTTTTAACTGACTTAGTCTTCCGAATTTGATTAAAAAGTTAATTGTATCAATTAATTTTTTAATTAAAAATTTTAAAATTTTCAATCATTGACTTAATTAACTTTATGTTCTATCTTGATTAAAAAGTTAATTGTATCAATTAATTTATTAATTGAAAAAATATTCAACTTCAATTAACTTTTTATTTGGAAATATTTTGGTGATATTTTTTTCTGTGTACGCATAAGTACGTCAAATATGGTATGTATCGGTTCATGTTTTCGTATTTTCCTCATATAGATCGATCTCTTAAGTGTGCGATGTGCTTGAAATTAAAATCAAGAGGTATTTTGGCCTCACTCTTTTATAGGAAGAATTAACTACGTCGTGCGAAAAATGAACTAAATTGTACTCCACATTTTGAGAAAATTGAATACCCTGTTGTACTTTATAACTGCTGTTCACGAAATTTCATAGAAGATGAATGAACTTATGTGTACGATCATACCCACGGGTAGTTCATAAATTTTTTTAGAAATACTTAAAAAAGTATTTCTAAGCTGTGGACAATTTCGAAAAAAATATAATAAAATTTAACTACAAACAAATATTTTTTTTTCCAAGAAAAATAAGTTAAATTCCGCGATAGTTTAACTACGAATTTATTTCTGTGTAAGGAAACAATTATATTTTTTGATTCATGGTGGTGGGTATTTAAGATTCGGCCCGGCCGAACTTAAGTCAGTATGTACTTGTTAGTTATTATACGGTACAATGGTTACGAAATGTTTACGGTACAATGTTTGGTGGCCATTGTGCTGTAAAATGAAGCAAGGAATCTTCGGTTTAAGCCATACTTTGATGACGCATGTTGAGTGCGATGGTGATGAGTTCTGTTGGAATAGCCATTGTTTACGGCCGAAATGTTTGTCTGTCCAGGTCTTCAATACTGTCTTTAGTATAGTTTCCCGATAATATCGGGAGACCATTAGCATCGGCGGTGCTTTAGTCCTAGCAACAAATCTAGTAAACCCGATGGCTTCTCATCGGAGAAAACTAAATTCAGTAATAAGCATAATTTTGGTCTTGTTATCGTTTTTTTCGGCCACATTTTGGGCGCGATGCAACACTGGCAGTATCACAGTCAAAAACAAACAAAAAAAAACTTATCACTTATAGCACCACCGTGCAAATACATATGAATTTTGAAAATTTAATGGAGTATATACTACTTGCACTATTTTTACTTTATATTTACAAATAATTTTTCATCTAGTTTTATTTGCTTTGATTTTTAGAAAAACTTTCCAAGTCAGTCATAATTTTTCTGTCACACCAGATATATTGCATACATAAATTTTGTAAAATAAACAAGTATATACGGCCGTAAGTTCGGCCAGGCCGAATCTTATGTACCCTCCACCATGGATTGCGTAGGAACTTCTACTAAAGGCTGTCATCCACAATCGAATTACTTGGGTTGCGATAACACTTGCCGATGGCAAGGTATCGTAAAACTTTTTAACACTGTCTTCTAAATTGTAAGTTAGCCCATACGGGGTATATATTAAACAAAACCAGGCCGAATCTTATGTACCCTCCACCATGGATTGCGTAGGAACTTCTACTAAAGGCTGTCATCTACAATCGAATTACTTGGGTTGCGATAACACTTGCCGATGGCAAGGTATCGTAAAACTTTTTAACACTGTCTTCTAAATTGTAAGTTAGCCCATGCGGGGTATATATTAAACAAAAAAAGGCCGATTAAATACGTATATAATCTAGTTTGACAAAATTTTCTATAGAAATAACATTTTGACAAAATTTTCTATAGAAATGAAACCTTGACAAAATTTTCTATAGAAATAAAATTTTGACAAAATTTTCTATAGAAATAAAAATTTGACAAAATTTTTTATAGAAATAAAAACTTGACAAAATTTTCTATAGAAATAAAATGTTGACAAAATTTTCTATGGAAGTAAAATGTTGACAAAATTTTCTATAGCAATACAATTTTGACAAAAATTTCTATAGAAATAAAATGTTGACAAAATCAGGGATCCGGAGCGGAGCGGAGCAAGCCCTTTTTTAGCCGGAGCGGGAGCGGCATTTCTAAAATCTGGAGCGGAGCGGTTTCCAAATGAAAAACCGCTCCGCTCCGAATAAAATATTACTTGAATGAAATGTGTAACTTTGAAATTACACTGTGTAGGTAATTTCAAATTTAGCTAGTACTTAGCGTAGTGTGAGCAAACGTTTAAAATGTACGATATGTATTTTTGTACGTACGTACATTGGGGAAAACACAACGTGTTTTTTTAGTAATTGTTTTCAAAAACGGCAAATGTCAAAATATATCTCTACACTGAAAAAAATATTGTCGTGAGGTCAAATATTTCATGTCTTTAAAATACGAATACAAATTTTGCTTAGCATAGAAGACGCATTTCTCTAAAATAAAGTTATTTTCCTTGTCCAAAAGTCGATAAACTTTTCAGTGAAGTCGTATTGTCCTTATAATTAAGTGATTTGACTTAAAAATGGGTATCTTAACATGAAAGAAAAACTTTATAGGCAAAGGTCAACTTGACTTTAATAATTCAGAAAAATTCTTTAAATTTAATGAAATTGTCTTTAAATTTGTTGTACTTTTGCATCTTGACTACAAAGCAAAAAATCGTTCAAATATAGGACATGTTTTTCAAAACTTTATTTTAGAGAAGTTTTTTTCTTTAAACATAGCTTAATTTCTACTGGAAGTCGAGTCCTAATTTGGAAAATAAAGTTGCCGTTAACTCGTTTTTAAAGGACTTTGATAGCATATGAAGAAAAAAAGCTGAGAAAGCGAAAAATTAAAATTTGCTTCCTAGAAGCAAGTACACAAAACCTAAATGTAAAAGAGAATTGTGTCTTAAAAGTGTCCTTACTTGTATTCTCCGCTTCTTTGACTCGGAATCAATACCAAATTTTTTAAAGTAAAGACAAAATGTTTGGAACCGAGTATGCCCTTTTTTCAGTGTAGTATGTGTTGTAAAAGTAACAACAGTACTTTCGATCAATTTCATCCCGTATTACTACAAAGATTGTTGTAATGAACGTCAAATAAATGCAATTAAACGATCTTATTTATATTTAATTTTTTAGTTTTCTACACTGAAAAAAATATTGTCGTGAAGTCATAGATTCCATGTCCTTAGAAGAAGAATGCAAATTTTGCTTAACATGGAAGACACATTTCTCTAAAATAAAGTTTTTTTCTTGTCCAAAAGGCAATAAACTTTTGAATGAAGTTGTACTGTCCTTATAATTAAGTGATTTTACTTAAAAATGTGTATCATAACATGAAAGATAAAATTGTTGAGGTAAGGTCAACGTGACTTTAATAATTAAGAAAAATTCTTTAAAATTAATAAAATTGTCTTTAAATTTGTTTCCTTTTTGCATCTCAAAAAATCGTTAAAAAATAAAAAAAATCTAAAAAAATGAAAAATTAACATTTGCTTCCTAGAAGCAAGTACATAACCCCCAAATTTAAAAGAGAATTACGTCTTTAAAGTATCCTTACTTGTATTCTCCGCTTCTTTGGCTCGGAATTAATACCCAAACTGTTAAAGTAAAGACAAAATCTTTGGAACCGGGCATGCTTTTTTTCAGTGTAAGGACATTCATATTTGCTTTACTATTGTACTATATCTTATTTCTGATATTAGTTCTCGAAAATTTAATTAAAATTATGGATAGTTTCAATTTTGGTTGAAAAATGTGCGCATATAAATTTATTATACAATAAAGGGGAAAAAAGCGAAATTAGGTAACACTAGATCTGAGTAAGAATATTCGTAGGTATACCACGGACTGATGTCGATGGAGGTTGTTGCAAACATAAACACACACACACACATTACAAATATAACAAAACCTCTTCTCTACGTCTGTTGCAAAACAAAAAAAAAACTTTCGGAGAGTAGTTACTTCTACTCTGTGTATAGACTTTCAATTCCAATCAGCGTTGCCGTTTTGGACCAAAATTGGTCCAAAAGATTTCTAATTTTTAAATTTGGTCCGATGGTCAGACCAAACAGAATTTGGTCCATTTTGGTCCATTTTCATAAATTTGGTTTCTATCACATATTAAATAATAGATGGTGCACCGCAAAGAATATTGTCGGGAGACCAAATACTTCACATGCTTCAAATACGAATTTTGCTTAGAATAGAAGACGTATTTCTCTGAAATAAAGTTTTTCCTTGTCTTGTCTAAAAGTCTCTAAACTTTTCAATGAAGTCTGTTTATCCTTATAGCTAAATGATTCGACATAAAAATGTGTATCCTAACATGAATGCAAATTTCGTTTTAATGAAGTCAAAATGGATTTAATATTTCTGAAAAAATCTTCAAAATTAATAAAATGTTTCAACACATTGTTTTAAAGACATTATATCCTAAACCACATAGTGGTTAGGATATAATAAGTTTGATCTTCTGTATCACCCTTTAAGTCTGAAAATTTCATCGAAATCGGTTAAGATTTAGATATAGGTCCCATATATATGTATAGCCCGATTTTGCCAAATTAGGTCATAAAACCCTTATTTATCAAGCGATCTTACTCAAAGTTGGCGAAATGTAATCTTCTATAGCACTAACTATATGTGCAAAAAATCATCGAAATCGGTTCAGATTTAGCTATAGCTCCCATATATGTACCGCCCGATTTTTCTACATAAAATAAAACTCAATTGAACAAATAATACAATGTTTGTACTATAATTCTCTCGAAGAGGAGCGGAGCGGAGCAATTTTTTTTTCTCGGAGCGGAGCGTGGAGCGGAGCGGTTTTTTTTTCTCCGGAGGGGGAGCGGAGCGAAAAAAATGGACCGCTCCGGATCCCGGACAAACTATTGTATAGAAATAAAATTTTGACAAAATTTTGTATAGAAATAAAATGTTGACAAAATTTTCTACAGAAATAAATTTTTTACAAAATTTTCTATAGAAATAAAATTTTGACAAACATTTCTATAGAAATAAACTTTTGACAAAACTTTCTATAGAAATTAAATTTTAACAAAACTTTCTATAGTAATAAAATTTGACAAAATTTTCTATGGAAATAAAGTTTAGGTAGATTACAAAATTTTCTATAGAAATAAAATTTTGACAAAATTTTCTATGGAAATAAAATATTGACAAACATTTGTATAGAAATAAACTTTTGACAAAACTTTCTATAGAAATGAAATTTTGACAAAACTTTCTATAGTAATAAAATTTGACAAAATTTTCTATGGAAATAAAGTTTTGGTAGATTATTTTTGGCGATATGGACCAATTTTTGTGTAATAAGTCATCGGCTATATATAACTAAAGACCGATATGGACCAATTTTTATATGGCTGTTAGAGGCCATATATTGACAAAATGTACCAAATTTCAACCGTATCGGATGACTTTTGCTCCTCCAAGAGGTTCCGGACGTCAAATCTGGGGACGGTTTATATGGGAACTATATATAATTATGGACCGATATGGACCAATTTTTGCATGGTTGTTAGAGACCATATACTAACACCATGTACCAAATTTCAACTGGATCGGATGAATTTTGCTCTTCCAAGAGGCTCCGGAGTTCAAATCTGGGGATCGGTTTATATGGGGGCTATATATAATTATGGACCGATATGGACCAATTTTTGCATGGTTATGAGAGGCCGTAAACTAACATCAGGTACAAAATTTCAACCGGATCGGATGAATTTTGCCCCTCCAAGAGGCTCCGGAGGTCAAATCTGGGGATCGGTTTATATGGGGGCTATATATAATTATGGACCGATATGGACCAATTTTTGCATGGTTGTTAAAAACCGTATACTAAGACCACGTACTAAATTTCAACCGAATCGGATGAATTTTGCTCCTCCAAGAGGCTCCGGTGGTCAAATCTGGGGATCGGTTTATATGGGAGCTATATATAATTATGGACCGATATGGACCAATTTTTGCATGGTTGTTAGAGGCCATATACTAACATCAGGTACTAAATTTCAACCGGATCGGATGAATTTTGCCCCTCCAAAAGTCTCCGGAGGTCAAATCTGGGGATCGGTTTATATGGGGGCTATATATAATTATGGACCGATATGGACCAATTTTTGCATGGTTGTTAGAGACCATATACTAACATCAGGTACCAAATATCAATCGGATCGGATGAATTTTGCCCCTCCAAGAGGCTCCGGAGTTCAAATCTGGGGATCGGTTTATATGGGGGCTATATATAATTATGGACCGATATGGACCAATTTTTGCATGGTTATGAGAGGCCTTAAACTAACATCAGGTACCAAATTTCAACCGGATCGGATGAATTTTGCCCCTCCAAGGGGCTCCGGAAGTCAAATCTGGGGATCGGTTTATATGGGGGCTATATATAATTATGGACCGATATGGACCAATTTTTGCATGGTTGTTAAAAACCGTATACTAAGACCACGTACTAAATTTCAACCGAATCGGATGAATTTTGCTCCTCCAAGAGGCTCCGGTGGTCAAATCTGGGGATCGGTTTATATGGGGGCTATATATAATTATGGACCGATATGGACCAATTTTTGCATGGTTGTTAAAAACCGTATACTAAGGCCACGTACCAAATTTCAACCGGATCGGATGAATTTTGCTGCTCCGGGAGGCTCCCCAAGCCAAATATGGGGATCGGTTTATATGGGGGCTATACGTAAACGTGGTCCGATATGGCCCATTTTCAATACCATCCGACCTACATCAATAACAACGACTTGTGCCAAGTTTCAAGTCGATAGCTTGTTTCGTTCGGAAGTTAGCGTGATTTCCACAGACGGACGGACAGCCGGACAGACGGACAGACGGACGGACGGACGGACAGACGGACAGACGGACGGACGGACGGACGGACATGCTTAGATCGACTCAGAATTTCACCACGACCCAGAATATATATAGTTTATGGGGTCTTAGAGCAATATTTCGATGTGTTACAAACGGAATGACAAAGTTAATATACCCCCATCCTATGGTGGAGGGTATAAAAAGGAAAAGTATAATTAGTTTCCTTCATTGGTAACCCGCGAGTATTTGAGAACAATGCCTGATGATATGAACGAAAATTCAACAATTTCACGTGTTGAGGTAAAAGTTCCGCCGTTTTGGAAGGCAAATTCAAAAATTATGGTTTAGCCAGAGAGAGTCAATTTATAACCGCCGGTATTTCTCAAGATACCATACGCTGGTTGGATCGATAGAAAGCAACATCCTTAATGCATAGAGAGATTTGTACAATTCCCTGAAAAATGCGCTGCTTGCGGAGTTTCAAGATTCGAATGAAAGACGTCTGCAGATGCTCTTGGTATTATTTTTCATTTTAAGAGAGACCTAGAGAATAAGCTGCAAATAAAATAATGGAAGTAACCAATTGGCGCCTTAAAAATATATCCACACAAAGATAATTTCATTAAAATTTTTTTCTACCAGTGTATGCCCTAAGATGAAACATAATATGTGTGAACAATATAAACAATATTTTGTTTGGACCAATCCTGAAAATATATATGCTTGAAGCAAAATGTGTTTGGGGTATATGTAACAGAAGCGATTTGTTATTTGTAGATATAAAAATTAGAGAAAATTTAATATAGAAATAAAAATTTCAGAAAATGGTCGATAGAAATAAAATTTTAACAAAATTTTCTATGGAAATAAAAATTTAAAAAAAAAATCTATAGAATTACAATTTTGAAAAATATTTCCATAGAAGTAAAATTTGGCAAAAATTTTTATAGAATTTTCTTGACAAAATTTTCTATAGAAATAAAGTTTTGACAAAATTTTCTAAGTAAATAAGATTTCAACAAAATTTTATATGGAAATAAAATTAAAAAAAATCCATAGAAATACAATTTTGAAAAAATTTTCTAAAGAAGCAAAATTTTGAGAAAAAAAAATTAATGGAATTTTCTACGGCAATTAAATGTTGGCAAAATTTTCTATAGAAATAAAATTTTAACAAAATTTTATATGGAAATAACATTTTAACAAAATTTTATATGGAAATAAAATTTTTAAAAAACTTTATATGGAAATAAAATTTTGAAAAATGTGCATTCGATTATTAGTTTGTTTTACAGTCAATTTTCTACAATGTGGTTTTTAACTAGCGTACCAAAATTAAAATAGACTAAAAACGCCAACTTAGCCAGATTGTTTTAAAAACTAAGAGTTGCCAGATGTTTCTCATATTTTTTATTTTGGGCTACTGGGATATCTATAACAGATTTACATTATCCGGTCATTGACCCCATGGTGCATGGGTCTCAGACTGATCCTTCTGAGTAGTTCATAATTATATTTAATTAAACTAAACGAATTTATAATTTTGATTAAAAAAAAACACATTAAAGAATTGCTCCCTCATTCCTTTCTTCAGTGCCATTCTTCAATTCAGAAGATTTTAACAACTTTTGCAACTCCCAGAAATTTTCCTTGAAAACAAGCAAAAAATGCACTGGTGTCGCAAGGGAGCACAAGTTCTAAAAGTAGCAATTAAAAATCCATTAAATACAATTAAATTGTTCAAATCTCCTCCACTTGACATCATCACCTAGAAATGGCTGCACCAGAGCTATTAACAGAAAAAGCAGCAGCCCCAACAGCAACCACATACTAGCCAATAGAAATGAAGAGCATTACGCCACCACAGTAAGGAAAACATCAACGAAAACAGCAGATATCTTTCCATGCATGCGAATGGGTAGGCAGCTAAAGTGAGTCCCACAATTGGACTAAATGATGAAAATGTTTAACAACCTCCTTTGAGTTGTTTTGTGTCTGGGTCTGTTTCTTTTGTTTTTCTCGTATTTTAATGTTTTCTGCTCCTTATAGTGTTGTTGGGAATGGGAATTTGGGAGATGCTCTTCTATGGCCACCACGTCTTTATTTGTGCTAATCGTGCGAAGTGTTTCTGCCTGACTTAGATGACATTGTCTTTTTTTTTTGTTATTCCGTCAGAATAAATCACATGAAAATCAAGTCATTGCCCGGACGAGTCAATCTCAAATAGGGCGAATTGAAAAATAAAAACAAAGAAATAAGAAGAGGTTAGGGATGACATATCGAGATATTTATGGGAAATTCTCAAAAACACAGTGTTTATAGAGTTTCATAGGAAAGAAGTAGAATTTTAAATTTTTATAAAATTCTCTGGAGGGGAGTAAATAAAACAAATAGAGATCTTCCAAATAAATATCAGTTACGATCAATTGGTTTGATGTTTAGTTTGTAAGTTGTATATAAGGAAGAATATTTTTGTCACTGTCAAAAGGATACTCATCCAGTTTGTATTAATCAAACATTTGGTCCTTCGAGCTGAATTGTAAGTTAATACAAAACTTAGTTCTCTCCTACCAGAGGTAAGAAACTCAGTTGAATCAAAAATCAAACAAACCTCAAAATATTTCGACAAATCGCCTCTTTGTAGAAAAAATCGACTGCTTCAAGTCCACTTCAAATTTGACAAACCTTTTTTTGAGGTTGAGCAATCGGAGTAGACTTTTTGTAATCTTCAAATAATACTAATTCCAATTTGACCAAGTTAACTTTTGTCCACTAATCGTAAACGTCGAAAAACGATCTTTACAAAATTTTAAAAGCTCCAAAACACGAATTTCCGGAGGACAATGAAGGCAATAGCAGACATTAAGTTCCGAAGAATGCAACAGGGAGCCACCGTGGTGCAATGGTTAGCATGCACGCCTTGCATACACAAGGTCGTGGGTTCGATTCCTGCTTCGACCACCAAAAAGTTTTTCAGCGGTGGATTATCCCACCTTAGTAATGCTGGTGACATTTCTGAGGGTTTCAAAACTTGTCTAAGTGGTTTCACTGCAATGTGGAACGCCGTTCGGACTCGGCTTGTCATTGAGCTTAACATGGAATCGGGCAGCACTCAGTGATTAGAGAGAAGTTCAACTGAATAGTCTAAGTGAGCCTGATACATCGGGCTGCCACCTAACCTAACCTAACAGCGTGATCAACGAGTAATCTGAATATGGCAGGATCGGCGTTATATGGGTGCCGGTATATGCCGGAATAAGAGGAAACGTAAAGGCAATTGAACGGGCGATAATATCTAGGACTCATAGCGAAGTGATCTTAGAGAACGAAAAGCACATAGAGGCAACGAAGGCTGAGTTGGATGAAAGGGCACGGAAGACACATAAAGTGATGTGGCGACGTTCGGAAAGATGACGAAAACACCAATTGAGAATTTCTGAAAAGTGGTTCAACAGTTAAACATGTTTATATGTCGTAGTAAAACAATTTTTATACCCTCCACCATAGGACTTAACTTTGTCATTCCGTTTGTAACACATCAAATATTGCTCTAAGACCCCATAAAGAATACATATTCTGGGTCGTGGTGAAATTCTGAGTCGATCTAAGCATGTCCGTCCGTCCGTCTATTGAAATCACGCTAACTTCCGAACGAAACAAGCTATCGATTTGAAACTTGGCACAAGTAGTTGTTATTGATGTAGGTCAAATGGTATTGTAAATGGGCCACTTTTACCTATAGCCCCCATATAAACGGACCCCCAAATTTGGCTTGCCTCTAAAAGAAGCAAATTTCATCCGATCCGGCTGAAATTTGGTACATGGGATTAGTATATGGTATCTAACAACCACACAATTGGTCCACATCGGTCCATAATTATATATAGCCCCCATATAAACCGATCCCCCGATTTGGCTTTCGGAGCCTCTAAGAGAAGCATATTTCATCCGATCCAGCAGAAATATGGTACATGGTGTTGGTATATGGTCTCTAACATCTATACAAAAATTGGTCCACATCGGTCAATAATTATATATAGCCCCATATAAACCCAGATTTGGCTTGCGGAGCCTCAAAGAGAAGTAAATTTCATCCGATCCGACTGAAATTTGGTACATGATGTTGGCATATGGTCTTTAACAACCTTGCAAAAATTGATCCACATCGGTCCATAATTATATATAGCCCTCATATAAACCGATCCCCCGATTTGACCTCCGGGGCCTCTTGGAAGAATTCATCTGATTCAGTTGATATTTGGTACGCGGTGTTAATATATGGCCTCAAACACCCATGAAAAAATTGGTCGAAATCGGTCCATAATTACATATAGCCCCCTTATAAACCGATCCCCATATTTTACCTCCGGAGCCCCTTGGAAGAGCAAAATTCATCCGATTCGGTTGAAATATGGTACGTGATGTTAGTATATGGTATCCAACAACCATGCAGGAATTGGTTCATATCAGTCTATAATTATATAAAACCCCCATATAAACCGATCCCCAGATTTAACGTCCGGTGCCTTTTGGAGAAGCAAAATTAATCCGATCTGGTTGAAATTTGGTGCGTGGTGGTAGTATAAGATATTTAACCAAAAGTGGTCTATATCAGTCCATAATCATATATAGCCCCCATATAAACCGATCCCGAGATTTGGTTTTGGGGCCTCTTGGAGGAGCAAATTTCATCCGAGTCAGTTGAAATTTGATACATTGTGCTAGTATCAATAAACAACACTGTGGATTAGGTGGGCGGATAGAATATTTTTCTATCACTCGAGGTGAAAAAGTGGGCGGTAAGTAAAACAAGTATATACAGCAGTAAGTTCGGCCGGGCCGAATCTTTAATACCCACCACCATGAACCAAATATTAGGGTTTCCTTTTAAATTTCAGGAGGGCTTGATGACACTTCCCGAAGATAAATTTAAAGATTTCACCTATGAGGACTATATCAGATTCTGGATTTATAAGAACCATTTTTGTTTGAGTTTTAGAGGAATCATTAACATCTCTTGTAAGTGTGCAAGAAAATTATAAAATAACGTTTTGATTTGAAATCTTAAATCTGTAGATTTTCACCCGAGAAGTAAAATCTGGAAGTTTTACATTGAGTTTCAAGCAATTTTCTTGATCAGTGCGCTTTCTATACCCTCAAGAGGTGAAGTCGGTCTATATGGAGTCATTACCAAATGGACCGATAAAATACCAGAATATTTTCAATTTCAGGCAAATCGGATAAAAACTACGGTTTCTAGAAACCCAAGGAGTTAAATCGGGAGATCGTTCTTATGGGGGCTATACTGAAATATGGACCGATACTCACCGTTTTCGGCACCCCTCTTTATGGCCCGAAAATACATCTAGATTTCCAATTTCAGGCAAATTGGATAAAAACTTCGGATTCTAGAAGCCCAAGAAGTAAAATCGGGATATCGGTCTATATGGGGGCTATACTAAAACATGGACCGATCCTCACCATTTGTGGCACACCTCTTTATAATCCTAAAATACCTATAGATTTTCAATTTCAGGCAAATTGGATAAAAACTACGGTTTCTATAAGCCCAAGACCCCAAATCGGGAGGTCGGTTTATATGGGGACCATACCAAAACATGGACCGATACTCACCATTTTCAATTTCAGGCAAATTGGATAAAAACTACGTTTTCTATAAGCCCAAGACCCCAAATCGGGAGGTCGGTTTATATGGGGACCATACCAAAACATGGACCGATGCCCAACCTTTTTGGCACACCTCTTTACGGTTCTAAATTACCTCTCGATTTCCAATTTCAGGTAAATTGGATAAAAACTGCGGATTCTATAAGCCCAAGAAGTAAAATCGGGAGATCGGTCTATATGGGGGCTATACCAAAACATGGACCGATACTCACCATTTTTGGCACACCTCTTTATGGTCATAAAATACCTCTAGATTTCAAATTTCAGGCAAATTGGATAAAAACTACGATTTCTGTAAGCCCAAGACCCCAAATCGGGAGGTCGGTTTATATGGGGACTATATCAAAACCTGGACCGATTAGCCCATCTTCGAACTTGACCTGCCTGCAGACAAAAGACGAGTTTGTGCAAAATTTCAGTACGATTGCTTCATTATTGAAGACTGTAGCGTGATTACAATAGACAGCCAGACAGACAGACGGACAGACGGAAATCTTTATATCGTCTTAGAATTTCTCCCTGATCAAGAATATATATACTTTATATAGTTGGAAATCGATATTTCGATGTGTTACAAACGGAATGACAAACTTATTATACCCCCGTCACCATTCTATGGCGGTGGGTATAAAAAGATTGACTACCCCTGCGCTAACGTAAGTAATAAGACCAACTAGAAGAAATTCGACCGAAAAATAACAAAGTTATAAGCAATTGAGTGAACAAATCCGATGTCAAATCATGCAAAAATGAACAACTCACCCACACAGAGAAATGCATTTTTGTGTGGGTGAGTGGCTCATATTTGCATGATTTGACATCATTCAATTCCATATAACTTTGTCATTTTTTGGCCGTTGGTCTTATTACTTAGGTTAGAGTATCATCTATACGACCATGAAGAGAAGCCGGACGTTTTTTCAATGGTTTATACTTTTCTGGGGGAAAAGGTTGATTGTAATTTTTTTGAAAATTTGGCTTTTTCGCATCGATATTTTTTGAACCACTTAACTTATAGCAAATCCAGAAAATATTCGTCATCTTAATACATTGAAGTACGAACAACGATATAATCGGACATTTCTAACTCGAGATAAATCTGTTTAGTGAAAAACGAGCGAAAAACTAAAAATAACGGTATATCTCAAAAACTGTTCTATAAAAATTTTTTAAGCATTTTTTTTTTAATTCAGCAGATCAAAATACATAAGAAAAGTCGACTATCATCAAGCGAACATTTTCAGTGTAAACTAGTGTAATTATTAACCGTTATGAACCAGCTTTCGCATGGTAATTAGATAGCCAAATTTCAACCGGATCAGACGAAATTTGTTCGTTCATGAGACAATGGACCAATTTTCTTAAAGTTATTACAGAGCATAGATGTTATGAACCTCACGTACCAAATATCAATTGGACCATATGAAAATAGCTCTTCCAAGAGACAAATCGGTTTATATGGGGTCTATACCTAAAAGTGCTCCGATGTGACCCATTTGCAATATAATCCGACCTACATCAATAACAACAACCAAGTTTCAAGCCAATAGCTTGTTTGGTTCCGAAGGCTGAGTAATTCACAACGGTGGACGGATGGTCATCGCTAGATCGACTCAGAATTTCACCACAACCCTGAATATATAGTATATACTTTATGGGGTCTGAGGCCAATATTTCGATGTGTTATAAAAGGAATGACAAAGTTACTATACCCCCCTCATATGTTGAAAAATTTACATTTCCAAATGTCGAAAAGTTAGAAGTCAATTTTGTAAGTCTTTAAAGACATTTCGGAATTGTGAACAAGTTGAAAACTCTAAAAGTAGATTTTTCCAAAGTTTAAAAAAAAATCAAAAGGTAGAAATATCAACTTTTCAGAATTGTGAAAAGATCAAAAACTCTAAAACTCGACTTTCTCAATATTTTAAAAAGTCGAAACGCTAGCTGGATTACGAACCATCGCCCCCAAAGCTTTGAGTCAGTTCGACTAACAAATGAAGGTTAAATCATCAAATGGATGAAAATCTTAAGCCAGATAGGCATGGCATTTTGGCAGTTCAATTCTTACTCTTCAAAAACTTACTCTCCCTCTTGAGTTGCGCAGTATAACTCAATTAAGTGATTTATTCTTTAGATTACTCGTGGGAAACTATTTCCCAATCTACTCTCCATGGGCATCTCTAACAGCTAGCCATTTGAAGGAGTTATACAGGCTATAATAGCCACGAGAGCGCATCATTTGCACCATTTAACGCACGTTTGCTTCCCCACTAACCATCAAATAAACAAAAACAAAAAATGGAAGCATTAAAAGCCATCAAAGCAATACAAATAAATCAGTGAAGGATAGGCAGACGCTGGGAAACCAGAAGTCCCAGAAAAAGAAGGAACGTAGAGAAACAAATCTGTTGACAAGTCACTTGACACATTCAGCGTTTATTTTGTGTCAGCACTCGAATGATTTGTTGAGTAAAGGCAAAAAAAAAACTCCCAACAAAATAAAAACAAAGGTTCCCTGTTTGTATCAGAAATTCTGTGCAAAACATAAACGCATAAAGAGATCCACTGAGAAGGGCCACTTTCCTATGCCGGCATCGTAATGAGTCTGTATATATTTATGAGTCCCTTTCATATGCCACACAAAGAAGAGATCATACAAAAAGGAGGAGGACTCTAATACCTGATGATTGACACACAAAGAATGATGAGCATGACATACAATATGTGAACCAGATACGAGTTCAGCAATAGGAGAGGGAAAATCACAAAGCCTTAAGAACTTCCTTTTTGAAACTGATGAGGACTTTGTGAGGAAGTTACTCAAATGCTATGTAGTATCGCCTCTTTATTTTACTTGGATTAATTTCCTTAAAGCGGCATGTCATTAGAGAGCTTCGACAAGCAGATAACTTTAATTTCACATTCCAAATTTTGATAGATTCAAAAAAATCTATCATCTATTCAAAGGGTGTACATGTGTCCACTAAAAGAAGAATTTTCTTTCCCGGGGAACGAAATTTTAGACAAGCAAACATATAATAAGTATATAAATTGTTTTCTTTAAAAACAATTAGAAAAGTTTAGAGTCATAAATTCGTGTTTAATTGCTCTCACAGAAAGTACTTTATAAAAAAGGGGAATTTCGATTGTCTAATATTTCGTTCCGGAGGAAAGTATTTGTTTCTTTGGGTGTAAAATTTTTGAAAAATTGTAAAAAAGCTTAAAATAACATTTTCAATATCTCCATGTTTGATTTTGTAATTTCCCATGAAGTATTCACAATGTTTACGACAACATTCAGCTATAATTGCTAGATTTTCTCACTAATTTGTAAGCTAAGTAATTTCCCCATTTATTTTATGTCAATATTTGCCATGGACACACGGTGTCATTAAATCAATGCATCGTAAGTTTCTTTATGACTTCATCTGCCAAGTGATTTTGTAAACTCATATTTTGACGGCTTCACTCCACGGGCTATTTCTGTAGATATTCAGAAAGTAAAGGCCTTTGATATTTGCACGATAAAATATGCTAATTTGCCACCAATATTGTCAATCATCATAGTACAGCAACGACAAACGACTTGTGACCAAAGGTAGAGCTGGTCTAGCTAGCCTTCCACTGGCATATGGCTATCAATTTTCCTAGTCTTGTCTCAATAAACACTGGTGGCCTGTCAGACTGTGTCGCCTTTAAGACATTTGAATACGAATTGCATATCCATGTATCACCATGGCCCAATGGCCATGCAAAGATGGCATTGAAAAAAAAATCAATAAGCATATTTGTATAGCGAGTGTTGGCTGTTTACTTGATTGGCAGTTACTGCCATTAAATGGATACATTATTGAACAAAACAAAGAGACAGACATTCAAGGACAGTTGTGAGCGATAAAAAGATTGAACACGGATAAGGATACTAAAAGGGCTAAAATATAGCTAATACGAAAGTATTTATTTAAATACTAGCTATACCCGGTCCGCTCCGCTGCGCCTTGTTACGATACCGCTCTTACCGCGACCTAAATATTTTGTACTATTTTGCGCTATATAAGTCAACCATATTCTTCGTAGAATATTGGTTTTGTCAAAAAAAGCCAAATGGTCTATAAATGTGTCCGAAATAAAGAAAATGACAAAGCCATCCTCATACCGAGTTAAATGTTTTATTCAGCGGTGCATAATCTCATCTCAGTGCTGGTGATTTTTTTCACCTTCAAGTGGGTCACATCTTTAAAAATTTGGGTTTGAGAAATTTTAATATAGAATAGCCATCTCTCATTAATTTCACATTATTTTGCCCTAGAAACCGCACAGAAAGTTGTACATAAAAATATCTGGAAGTGCGGAGATTTACCCAAAAATTTTATTTCTAAAGAAAAAATTTTCAAAATTTTATTTCTAAAGAAACTTTTGTCAAAATTTTATTTCTATAGAAATTGTTATCAACATTTTATATCTAAAGAAAATTATGTCAAAATTTTATTTCTTTAGAAAATTTTGTCAAAATTTTATTTCTATTAAAAAATATGTCAAAATTTTATTTCTTTAGAACATTTTGTCAAAATTTTATTTCTTTAGAAAATTTTGTTAAAATTTTTTATTTTTATAGAAAATTTTGTCAACATTTTATTTCTATAGAAAATTTTGTCAAAATTTTATTTCTATAGAAAATTATGTCAAAATTTTATTTCTATAGAAAATTTTGTCAACATTTTATTTCTTTAGAAAATTGTCACAAAATTTTATTTCTATAGAAAATTTGGCAAAATTTTATTTCTATAGAAAATATTTTGTCAAAATTTTATTTCTATAGAAAATTTTGTCAAAATTTTATTTCTATAGAAAATTATGTCAAAATTTTATTTCTTTAGAAAATTGTCACAAAATTTTATTTCTATAGAAAATTTTGTCAAAATTTTATTTCTATAGAAAATTATGTCAAAATTTTATTTCTTTAGAAAATTGTCACAAAATTTTATTTCTATAGAAAATTTTGTCAAAATTTTATTTCTATAGAAAATTTTGTCAAAATTTTATTTCTATAGAAAATTTTCTCAAAAATTTATTTCTATAGAAAATTCTGTCAAAATTTTATTTCTATAGAAAATTTTGTCAAAATTTTATTTCTATAGAAAATTTTGTCAAAATTTTATTTCTATAGAAAATTTTGTCAAAATTTTATTTCTATAGAAAATTTTGTCAAAATTTTATTTCTATAGAAAATTTTGTCAAAATTTTATTTCTATAGAAAATTATGTCAAAATTTTATTTCTATAGAAAATTTTGTCAACATTTTATTTCTTTAGAAAATTGTCACAAAATTTTATTTCTATAGAAAATTTTGTCAAAATTTTATTTCTATAGAAAATTTTATCAAAATTTTATTTCTATAAAAAATTTTGTTAAAATTTTATTTCTAAAGAAAATTTTGTCAAAATTTTATTTCTATAGAAAATTTTGTCAAAATTTTATTTCTATAGAAAATTATGTCAAAATTTTATTTCTATAGAAAATTATGTCAAAATTTTATTTCTTCAGAAAATTGTCACAAAATTTTATTTCTATAGAAAATTTTGTCAAAATTTTATTTCTATAGAAAATTATGTCAAAATTTTATTTCTTTAGAAAATTGTCACAAAATTTTATTTCTATAGAAAATTTTCTCAAAAATTTATTTCTATAGAAAATTTTGTCAAAATTTTATTTCTATAAAAAATTTTGTTAAAATTTTATTTCTATAGAAAACTTTGTCAAAATTTTATTTCTTTAGAAAATTGTCACAAAATTTTATTTCTATAGAAAATTTTGTCAAAATTTTATTTCTATAGAAAATATTTTGTCAAAATTTTATTTCTATAGAAAATGTTGTCAAAATTTTATTTCTATAGAAAATTATGTCAAAATATTATTTCTTTAGAAAATTGTCACAAAATTTTATTTCTATAGAAAATTATGTCAAAATTTTATTTCTTTAGAAAATTGTCACAAAATTTTATTTCTATAGAAAATTTTGTCAAAATTTTATTTCTATAGAAAATTTTCTCAAAAATTTATTTCTATAGAAAATTTTGTCAAAATTTTATTTCTATAGAAAATTTTGTCAAAATTTTATTTCTATAGAAAATTTTGTCAAAATTTTATTTCTATAGAAAATTTTGTCAAAATTTTATTTCTATAGAAAATTATGTCAAAATTTTATTTCTATAGAAAATTTTGTCAACATTTTATTTCTTTAGAAAATTGTCACAAAATTTTATTTCTATAGAAAATTTTGTCAAAATTTTATTTCTATAGAAAATTTTATCAAAATTTTATTTCTATAAAAAATTTTATCAAAATTTTATTTCTAAAGAAAATTTTGTCAAAATTTTATTTCTATAGAAAATTTTGTCAAAATTTTATTTCTATAGAAAATTATGTCAAAATTTTATTTCTATAGAAAATTTTGTCAAAATTTTATTTCTACAGAAAATTTTATTAAAATTTTATGTCTATAAAAAATTTTGTCAAAATTTTATTTCTATAGAAAATTTTGTCAAAATTTTATTTCTATAGAAAATTTTGTCAAAAATTTATTTCTTTAGAAAATTATGTCAAAATTTTATTTCTTTAGAAAATTTTGTCAAAATTTTATTTCTATAGAAAATTATGTCAAACTTTTATTTCTATAGAAAATTTTGTCAACATTTTATTTCTTTAGAAAATTGTCACAAAATTTTATTTCTATAGAAAATTTTGTCAAAAATTTATTTCTATAGAAAATTTTGTCAAAATTTTATTTCTATAGAAAATTTTGTTAAAATTTTATTTCTATAGAAAATTTTGTCAAAATTTTATTTCTATAGAAAATTTTGTCAAAATTTTATTTCTATAGAAAATTTTGTCAAAATTTTAGTTCTACAGAAAATTTTATCAAAATTTTATTTCTATAGAAAATTTTGTCAAAATTTTATTTCTACAGAAAATTTTATCAAAATTTTATTTCTATAAAAATTTTTGTCAAAATTTTATTTCTATAGAAAATTTCGTCAAAATTTTATTTCTATAGAAAATTTTGTCAAAATTTTATTTCTTTAAAAAATTTTGTCTTTAGAAAATTATGTCAAAATTTTATTTCTTTAGAAAATTGTCACAAAATTTTATTTCTATAGAAAATTTTGTCAAAATTTTATTTCTTTAGAAAATTGTCACAAAATTTTATTTCTATAGAAAATTTTGTCAAAATTTTATTTCTATAAAAAATTTTGTCAAAAATTTACTTGTATAGAAAATTTTGTCAACATTTTATTTCTATAGAAAATTGTCACAAAATTTTATTTCTATAGAAAATTTTGTCAAAATTTTATTTCTATAGAAAATTTTGTCAAAATTTTATTTCTATAGAAAATTTTGTCAAAATTTTATTTCTATAGAAAGTTTTGTCAAAATTTTATTTCTGCAGAAAATTGTGAAGTTCTTATTAATTGCAGAGGAATATTTTGCAAAATCTACCAAAACATCAAAAATCCTACCAATACCAAAAGTAAAAAAATACCATTTCCGGTAAAATTCTACCAAATATAGCAACCGTGGGAAGATACCCATCCCTAATACATACCAGAAAATCAGGCACAGTATTTCATAAAAATAGGAATTTTAATCCTTTTACTTAAAATTGTGGCTGGAGGGTGTTGTGCTTATATAGAAAACTGAAGTCCCGAGTTTCCATTTGAAGATCATCCCCACTATCTTTGCAACATTTAAGAAATTCGGACAAATTTCATGACAAGTTTTGACCAATTATCGAATGGAAGCGAAAAAGTCAGAAGGCGCAGGTTCAAATCCCAGCGGAGATGAAATTTATTTTATTTTTTTATTATTTTTTTAATTTTTTATTAATTTTCTATCTTTTTTTATTAGTTTTCTATTTTTTTGTAAAATTTAGTTGTCCAAAATTTGCACTTAAAATAGCCTGATGGCTTTCTTTCTAATACATATACACAAGGACTGCATCGAAAGTAGAAAACAATCATTGGGGGATCCCAAGATGCGCTTTAGATGAAATGTTTGTGCACTTGTCCACAAGGACTGCATCGGAAGTGGGAAAAAATCATTGGGGGATCCCCCGATGCGCTTTAGAAGAAATGTTTGTGGACTTGCCCAAAAGGAAGTTGAAGTTGGGGGATTCTAGGATGGGCTTTAAAAGAAATGTTTGTGGAACAACTTCAAATTTTTTTTGCTGGGATATTAAATATCATGAAATTTAATAATTTAATTTTGACCATTTTTGTCGAAATCAGAAAAACATATATATGGGAGCTATATCTAAATCTGAACCGATTTCAATCAAATTTGGCACACATGACTTTATTACTAATTGTACTCCTAGTGCAAAATTTCAACCGAATTGGGCCAAAACTCTGGCTTCTGGGGCCGTATAGGTCCATATCGGGCGAAAAATATATATGGAAGCTATATCTAAATCTGAACCGATTTCAATCAAATTTGGCACACATGACTGTACTACCAATTGTACTCCTTGTGCAAAATTTCAAGCTAATCGGGATAAAACTCTGGCTTCTGGGTCGATATAAGTGCATATCGGGCGAAAGATATATATGGGAGCTATATCTAAATCTGAATCGATTTCAACCAAATTTGCCACTCATAGCTACAATGCTAAATCTACTCCCTGTGCAAAATTTCAACCAAATTGGGCCAAAACTCTGGCTTTTAGGACCATATTAGTCCATATCGGGCGAAAGATATAAAGGGTGATTCTTTTGAGGTTAGGATTTTCATGCATTAGTATTTGACAGATCACGTGGGATTTCAGACATGGTGTCAAAGAGAAAGATGCTCAGTATGCTTTGACATTTCATCATGAATAGACTTACGATCTGCCACAACGTCGAATTTTCAGTGAATGGGCCCTAGAAAAGTTGGCAGAAAATCCGCTTTTTTATCGACAAATTTTGTTCAGCGATGAGGCTCATTTCTGGTTGAATGGCTACGTAAATAAGCAAAATTGCCGCATTTGGAGTGAAGAGCAACCAGAAGCCGTTCAAGAACTGCCCATGCATCCCGAAAAATGCACTGTTTGGTGTGGTTTGTACGCTGGTGGAATCATTGGACCGTATTTTTTCAAAGATGCTGTTGGACGCAACGTTACGGTGAATGGCGATCGCTATCGTTCGATGCTAACAAACTTTTTGTTGCCAAAAATGGAAGAACTGAACTTGGTTGACATGTGGTTTCAACAAGATGGCGCTACATGCCACACAGCTCGCGATTCTATGGCCATTTTGAGGGAAAACTTCGGAGAACAATTCATCTCAAGAAATGGACCGGTAAGTTGGCCACCAAGATCATGCGATTTGACGCCTTTCGACTATTTTTGTGGGGCTACGTCAAGTCTAAAGTCTACAGAAATAAGCCAGCAACTATTCCAGCTTTGGAAGACAACATTTCCGAAGAAATTCGGGCTATTCCGGCCGAAATGCTCGAAAAAGTTGCCCAAAATTGGACTTTCCGAATGGACCACCTAAGACGCAGCCGCGGTCAACATTTAAATGAAATTATCTTTAAAAAGTAAATGTCATGGACCAATCTAACGTTTCAAATAAAGAACCGATGAGATTTTGCAAATTTTATGCGTTTTTAAAAAAAAAAAAGTTATCAAGCTCTTAACAAATCACCCTTTATATGGGAGCTATATCTAAATCTGAAGCGATTTCAATCAAATTTTGCACACTTGACTATACTACTAATTGTACTACTAGTGCAAAATTTCAACCAAATTCGGCCAAAAATCTGGCTTCTGGGGCCATATAAGTCCATATCGGGCGAAAGATATATATGGGAGCTATATATAAATATGAACCGATTTCAATCAAATTTTGCACCCTTGACTATACGACTAAGTGTTATGTTTGTACAAAATTTCAAGCAAATCGGTATAAAACTCTGGCTACTGGGTCCATATTAGTACATATCGGGCGAAAGATATATATGGGAGCTATATCTAAATCTGAACCGATTTCTTCCAAAATCTTCCAATAGGATTCTATTCTGACCCAAATTAGGAACATGTGCCAAATTTGAAGGCGATTGGACTTAAATTGCGACCTAGACTTTGATCACAAACATGTGTTTACAGACAGACGGACGGACATGGTTATATCGACTCAGGGACCCACCCTGAGCATTATTGCCAAAGACACCTTGTGTCTATCTAGTCTCTTTCTGGGTGTTACAAACATACGCACTAACTTATAATACCCTGTTCCACAGTGTGGCGCAGGGTATAAAAAGAATGAACCCAATAATAATATCATAACCTTCCTCCATGACATTTGTGAATTTCAAGTAAATGGAAGAAGTTTCAATTTTCACTATATGTTAAAAAAAAGTCGAATAAAGCGGAGATCCCCTGACCAAATATCGAAAAAGTAACGGATATAGTATGTCTAAAAGCCACCCTTAACTTTCCCTGAAAATTTCAAGCAAATCGAATAATTTAAGGTCAATTTTCAAACATTTGGGCAAGGGGGAAGTCACCCTCCCCAACCAGTTATCAACAAATGAGATAACCTATTTGTACGACATGATCACCCTCTACGTTCTCTAAAATTTTCAATTAAATCGCCTAAATTTAGCCATTTCCGAGCTCAATTAAATCAGAGAACTTAAGCCGTTCGGCTTAAAATGTTGTGCACACGCGGATAAGGAATATGATCACCTCAAATATGTTTCAAGAGCAAAATGTTATTTTTGTATGGTGACCATGTAACATGTTTGTCAATAAAATGTTATTTTCTCGTCAAATATAACCTGCTTGTCGAAATCAGATACATGATTTCCGAGAAAATAACATGGTTGCGAAAACCATGTTACATGGTCACCACCCAAAAATAACATTTTGCTCTTGAAACATGTTTGAGGTGATCATATTCCTTCTCTGGCTGCAAGGGTGGGCCTATTTCTTCGTGCAGATATCAAAAAATCATGTACCCTTTATTAGTTTCACAGAAGTATTCCCTGTTCCCAATCCAAATATAACATTTTCCTTTCGGAACATGTTTGGGGTGATCATATTACTTCTCTGCACCTATATATAGATGTTCTCGGCGGCCATATAATGTTTACTGAGAGGGCTAAAACCATCTATCTTCTCTTTGTTTTTCCTGGGAAGGAAAACTCCTTCCGAGAAAAAAAAAAAACAAGATGAAAATAAGCATTTGAATGGTACTCAAATACGAGGACTTTCTAAACAATCATAACTGTCAAATTTTTCTTTCAAACCCCGCCCATCCGTCCATCTTTATGAACGATCCTTATAAAATTTTCCATTGCCTACCTAACTACAAAAACAGTTGGTGGAATATAGCCAAGTGTTGACCCAGCCATTATGTCAATCTCTATTTGTTTTTTTTTCCTTTTTTCCGCCATGGAACGCGTAAACTTTCAATGAGCTTAAATGTAATAATCGTGTTTTTGTAGCTCATCTTCGGGGGCAGCTAGTAATAATTCCACAATGTAAAACTACATGAACACCTATCCATCCCCGTACCCCATGCCCCAGGCCGACAAATCTCCATTTGTGTCTGTTCAAGATAAATCTTTTGGCTTTCGAAGATGGTAGGTAAATGCATTTGGATAGTGTTTGGAACGCAACCTGTCAAAAGATTTATTTTCCCTATGCAAGCGGATACATACGTGCCCCAAAGTCCATATGCTTCGCGTACTCATGTTTGTCTATTTTGCTTTTAACCCGACCCATTCCAATGGTGTGTCCCATAGCTATGCTTTGCTCAAGTGGTAACATAATAGCGAAATTCTTGCATGTATCCCCGTGTACATGGATCAGCCATCAACTATCATGGCAGGAGGCATCACAGCCAAGATGCCACTAATATACGATGGAAGAGACATTTACAACGCGTGGCATTTACAAGGCATTAAAACGTGAAATATTTACTCGAAACTAACCGAACATAAATCTTGTGAGGAGGCTATTGAAAGCTCTATGATTTTGGGGGGTATTACAATGGTATAACACGACTGAGGGTTCATAGCATTTTCTTGGGGGCATTTTACATGATTTCAAATATGATGATTTGATGATACAGTTAGTCTTAGACTATCACGTTTGAGATCATTTAAAATAAAAATAAGTCGGGGTTTCCTTCCTGACGCTTTAACTCCAGAACGCACGAACCGATTTCCACGGGTTTGTATTCGTTGGAAAGGTCTCGGGCTCTGTGAGGTTTATAGCAAAGAAAATTTAAGAACGGAAAATACAGCGCACATTACAAAAATTTATAATTCGAATTCATCGCAGTTGCTTTTGTTATAAAATAATTTTATTATACCCTCCATCATAGGATGGGGGTATATTAACTTTGTCATTCCGTTTGTAACACATCGAAATATTGCTCTAAGACCCCATAAAGTATATATATTCTGGGTCGTGGTGAAATTCTGAGTCGATCTAAGCATGTCCGTCCGTCCGTCCGTCTGTTGAAATCACGCTAACTTCCGAACGAAAAGAGCTATCGACTTGTAACTTGGCACAAGTAGTTGTTATCGATGTAGGTCGGATGGTATTGAAAATGGGCCATATCGGTCCACTTTTACGTATAGCCCCCATATAAAGGGACCCTCAGATTTGGCTTGTGGAGCCTCTAACAGAAGCAAATTTCATCCGATCCGGCTGAAATTTGGTACATGGTGTTGGTATATGGTCTCTAACAACCATGCAAAAATTGGTCCACATCGGTCCATAATTATATATAGCCCCCATGTAAACCGATGCCCAGATTTGGCTTGCGGAGCCTCAAAGGGAAGAAAATTTCATCCGATCCGGCTGAAATTTGGTACATGATGTTGGTATATAGTCTCTAACAACCATGCAAAAATTGGTCCACATCGGTCCTTAATTATATATAGCCCCCATATAAACCGATCCCCAGATTTGGCTTGCAGAGCCTCAAAGGGAAGAAAATTTCATCCGATCCGGCTGAAATTTGGTACATGATGTTGGTATATGGTCTCTAACAACCATGCAAAAATTGGTCCACATCGGTCCATAATTATATATAGCGCCCATATAAACCGATCCCCAGATTTGGGTTGCGGAGCCTCAAAGAGAAGCAAATTTCATCCGATCCGCCTGAAATTTGGTACATGATATTGGTATATGGTCTCTAACAACCATGCAAAAATTGGTCCACATCGGTTCATAATTATATATAGCCCTCATATAAACCGATCCCCAGATTTGGCTTGCGGAGCCTAAAAAAGAAGCAAATTTCATCCGATCCGGCTGAAATTTGGTACATGGTGTTGGTATATGGTTGTCAAAATTTTATTTCTATAGAAAATTTTGTCAAAATTTTATTTCTAAAGAAAATTTTGTTCAAATATTATTCGGTTCATAATCATGGTTGCCATTCGAGCCAAAAATAATATACCAAGATTTTATTTCTATAGAAAATTTTGTCAAAAGTTTATTTCTATAGAAAATTTTGTTAAAATTTTATTTCTGTAGAAATTTTTGTGAAAATGTTATTTCTATAGAAAATGTTGTTAAAATTTTATTTCTGTAGAAAATTTTGTCAAAATTTTATGTCTACTTTGTCAAACTGAATTATATACGTATTGAATCGATCTTTTTTGATTTAATATATACCACGTATGGACTTACATACAATTTAGAAGATGGTGTTAGGAGGTTTTAAGATACCTTGCCATCGGCAAGCGTTACCGCAACTTAAGTAATTCGATTGTGGAATGCAGTGTTTAGAAGAAGTTTCTACGCAATCCATGATGGAGGGTACATAAGCTTCGGCCTGGCCGAACTTACGGCCGTATATGCTTGTTTTTTTTTTTTTGAACGTAGAGGGTAATCATGTGGTGAAAATAGGGTACCTCATTTTTGGATATCTGATGGGGGAGGGGGCATCCCCTTTAGGTTAGGTTAAGTTAGGTGGCAGCCCGATATTTCAGGCTCACTTAGACTATTCAGTCCATTGTGATACCACATTGGTGAACTTCTCTCTTATCACTGAGTGCTGCCCGATTTCAGCTCAATGAGAAGGGACTTCCTTTTTATAGCCGAGTCCCAACGGCGTTCCACATTGCAGTGAAACCACTTAGAGAAGCTTTGAAACCCTCAGAAATGTCACCAGCATTACTGAAGTGGGATAATCCACCGCTAAAACACTTTTTGGTGTTCGGTCGAAGCAAGAATCGAACCCACGACCTTGTGTATGCAAGGCGGGCATGCTAACTATTGCACCACGGTGGCGTCCCCCTTCCCCGACTTTTTAATAATTGGGCCAAATTTCTCCGATTTTGGTGAAATTTCCAAGGAAGGTTAGGGATGATGTCTAGACAAAGACCCGCTATTTTATTTTTCGGTATTTGGTCGCGGAGGTGGACCGCCCCTTTATACGACTTTTGTTTCGAGTACAGTAAAAAACAAAAATTCTCTGATTTACTTAAGATTTACGGAGAACACGCCGTGAGGTTGTGAAATTATTATGGGGTACCTGATTTTTGAAAATTCGAACAAAATTATCCGATTTGCTTGAAATTTTCAGGGAAGGTTGAAAGGGGCGTCTAGGCAAAGAATATCTACTTTATTTTTCGATATTTGGTCGAGGAAAGGGCCTCTGTTTTTTTTAAAGTACACTGACAAAAAACTAAAATTTGTCGACTGAAATTTTAAGGAGAAATTGGGGGAGATTATGAAATTTATTTGAGATATACGATTTTTTAATATTTTGTTGGGGAAAAATAAAAGGGCACAAGGAGATCTCATTTCTGCTCAAGTACATACCGTGAAACAATTAAAATTTTCCAATTTACTTGAAATACAGAGGATATGAGGTAGGTTATATTATTATAATGGATATCTGATTTTGTGATATTCGGAAAGGAAGAGGGGTCTCTCCTTGCCCTGCTGTTTAAAAATTGGGCTTAACATACAATTTGCTTGAGATTTTCTGGAACGTCTACACAATATACGCTATATCATTTTTATACCCTCCACCATAGGATGAGGGTATATTAACTTTGTCATTCCGTTTGTAACACATCGAAATATTGCTCTAAGACCCCACAAAGTATATATATATTCTGGGTCGTGGTGAAATTCTGAGTCGATCTAAGCATGTCCGTCCGTCCGTCTGTTGAAATCACGCTAACTTCCGAACGAAACAAGCTATCGACTTAAAACTTGGCACAAGTAGTTGTTATTGATGTAGGTCGGATGGTATTGCAAATGGGCCATATTGGTCCACTTTTACGTATAGCCCCCATATAAACGGACCCCAAGATTTGGCTTGGGAATCCTCTAAGAGAATCAAATTTCATCCGACCCGGCTGAAATTTGGTACATGGTGTTACCATATGATCTCTAACAATCATGCAAAAATTGGTCACATTGGTCCATAGTTATATATAGCTCCCATATAAACCGATCCCCAGATTTGGCTTGCGGAGCCTCTAAGAGAAGCAAATTTCATCCGATCCGGCTGAAATTTGGTACATGTGGTATCTAACAACTATGCAAAAATTGGACCACATCGGTCCATAATTATATATAGCCCCCGATTTGGCTTGCAGAGCCACTAAGAGAAGCAAATGTCATCCGATCAGGCTGAAATTTGGTTAGTATATGGTCTCTAATAACCATGCAAACATTGGTCCACATCGGTCCATAACTATATATAGCCGCCATATAAACTGATCCCCAGATTTGACCTCTGGAGCCCCTTGGAAGAGCAAAATTCACCCGATTCGGTTGAAATTTGGTACGTGATGTTAGTATATGGTTTCCAACAATCATGCAGGAATTGGTTCATATCAGTCCATAATTATATATAGCCCAATATAATATGGTTTTGGATATAGCCCCATATAATTTGGTTTGGAGATTTGGTTTTGGAGCCTCTTGGAGAAGCAAAATTCATCCGATTTGGTTGCAATTTGGTACGTGGTATTAGTATATGATATTTAACAACCACGCCAAAAGTGGTCCATATCAGTCCATAATCATGTATAGCCCCCATATAAACCGATCCCGAGATTTGGTTTTGGAGCCTTTTGGAGGAGCAAATTTCATCGGAGTCAGTTGAAATTTGGTACATTGTGCTAGTATATGGCCGTTAACAACCATGCCTAACTAGGTCCATATCGATCTATAGTTATATATAGCCCTCAGATAAATCGATCCCCAAAAATTGGTCCATATCAAGTTCATAATTGTAGCCCCCATATAAGCGACCCCCATATTTCAATTCTGGCTCCCTACGTACCGTGCAAAAGTCCATATTCGTAAATATTTGTAAATTCGTAAATATTTGTAGACTTACCTATACATAACATTTTTTTTCTAATATATACCACGTATGGACTAACTCATTTAGAAAACGATGTTAAGAAATTTTAAGATACCTTGCCATCGGTAAGTATTACCACAACGCACGTAATTCGATTGTGAATGACAGTCTTTCGCAGCAGTTTCTACGCAATCCATGGTGGAGGGTACATAAGATTCGGCCTGGCCGAACTTACGGCCGTATATACTTGTCCAATATTGGGACGGGGAGAGAGACCTCCTCTAAAGCTGGAAAAAACATAAAATTATAAAGTTTACTTGAAATTTACAAAGGCCGTAGGGGAAGGTTATGAAATCAATATGATGTACTTGAGTTTTGGGTATTTGGACGGGAACATTCTCATTGCCCCACGCTATGAAACTTGAAGGAAAGTTTACAGATCTTCTTGGAATTTGCAGAGAAAGTGACGTCCCTTTACAAAAAATAGACCAAAATCTAACCTTCTCCGATTTACTTCAAATTGGCAGAAGATGACTAAATTTATACAGGGTACATGATTTTTCGATGTCTGTTTGGGGAAGGCGAATAGCGAAAGTGGGTAGTTTGTGAAATGAATATCGGGTACGTGAATTTACGATATCAGGAAATTTAGAAGTTTGTCCAACGATTTGAATACAAAACAATTAAAAAACAAACACGTATATACGGCCGTAAGTTCGGCCAGGCCGAATCTTATGTACCCTCCACAATGGATTGCATAGAAACTTGTATCAAAGACTGTCATCCACAATCGAATTACTTGGGTTGCGGTAACACTTGCCGATGGCAAAATATCTTAAAACTTCTTAACACCGTATTCTCAATTGTAAGTTAGTCCATACGGGGTATATATTAAACAAAAAAAGGCCGATTAAATACGTAAATAATTCAGTTTGGCAAAATTTTCTATAGACATAAAATTTTGACAAAACTTTCTATAGAAATAAAATTTTGGCAAAATATTCTATAGCAATAAAATTTGACAAAATTTTCTATACAAATAAAATTTTGACAAAATTTTCTATAGAAATAAAATCTTGACAAAAAGTTGCATAGTAATAAAATTTTGACCAAAATTTTTATAGAAATAAAATTTTAACAAAATTTTCTATAGAAATAAAATCTTGACAAAAAGTTGTATAGTAATAAAATTTTGACCAAATTTTTTATAGAAATAAAATTTTAATAAAATTTTCTATAGAAATATAATCTTGACAAAATTTTGTATAGTAGTAAAATTTTGACAAAATTTTCTATAGAAATAACATTTTGGTAGATTATTTTTGGGGATCAGCTATATATAACTATAGACCGATATGGGCATGTTTGTTTATGGCCATATACTAGCGCAATGTACCAAATTTCACCTCGTACCAAAATGTCAACCGGGCCGGATGAATTTTGCTCCTCCAATAGCTCCGAAGGTCAAATCTGGGGATCGGTTTAAATGGGGGTTATATATAATTAAGACCGGTATGGACCAATTTTTGCATGGTTGTTAGAGACCATATACTAACACCACGTACCGAATTTCAACCGGATCGGGTGAATTTTGCTCTTCCAAGGGGCTCCGGAGGTCAAATCTGGGGATCGGTTCATATGGAGGCTACATATAATTATGGATCGATATGGACCAATTCCTGCATGGTTGTCAGAGACCATATACTCACACCACGTACCGAATTTCAACCGAATCGGATGAATTTTGTTCATCCATGAGGCTCCGGAGGTCAAATCTGGAGATTGGTTTATATGAGGGCTATATATAATTATGGACCGATGTGAACAAAAGTATGCATGGTTGTTAGAGACCTCATACTAACACCATGTACCAAATTTCAGCCGGATCGGATGAAATTTGTTTCTCTTAGAGGCTCCGCAAGCCAAATCGGGGGATCGGTTTATATGGTGGCTATATATAATTATGGACCGATGTGGACCATTTTTTTATAGTTGTTAGAGACCATATACTAACGCCATGTACCAAATTTCAACCGGATCGGACGAATTTTGCTCCTCCAGGAGGATCCGCAAGCCAAATCTGAGCATCGGTTTATATGGGGGCTATACGTAAAAGTGGTCCGGTATGGCCCATTTGCAATACCATCTGACCTACATCAATAGCAACTACTTGTGCCAAGTTTCAAGTCGATAGCTTGTTTCGTTCGGAAGTTAGCGTGATTTCAACAGACGGACGGACATACATAGATCAACTCAGAATTTCACCACGACCCAGAATATATATACTTTATGGGGTCTTAGAGCAATATTTCGATGTGTTACAAACGGAATGACGAAGTTAATATACCCCCCATCCTATGGTGGAGGGTACAAAAGTTGTTTGAAAGGGAACACCCCCTACCCGACGATTGTTAAGTCGGCCCGTTTTACATCTGCATAACCGCCCTATTTCTGTATATAAACGAAAAAGCAAGTATTCTGAATTTTTTTAAATGTACGGGACACGTGTGTGGAAACCATGGAGTGATTAATCAGAACTTCAGTTTTTGTGCCAGACTTCCCCTGATCCTACTCTTTAAAAGAGTTCAAATCTTTTCGAATTTGTTTTCAGATCGAAGGATACGGTTGACTAATATACTTCGGGAGGCGCGGCGAAGCGGGCCGGGCGCATTGAAGGCGCTGGAGTTCTGGTGGCCAATCGAAGGTGTAAAATTTCAGCTTTCCTCTATGGCAAGTAAACCCTACCATTTTGTTTGTTCAGAGACTGCGCTATTTGGAATGAGTTTTACAGCCTATTTCTGATATCCGAACCAAAGCAATTGCGAACGAACGGCAGTCACTCACTTTCGTCTAGATTTGGGTTTCTCTAACTTCCTTTCGTTCGTTCGCATGGCTTACGTTACTGTCAAATGCTAGCATTACCAGATCTCAATTATTTCAATTTCCTGAAAAAGGCCCATACATTTTAAAAAAAATTTTCCATAAAATTCAATCTGGCATCGCCGTTCATTTGGCAAACATTTCCCGCTTTTGATATTTGGTTTAGCTCAATAATTTTTTTTAACAAATTAGCCCGTGTAGAGAGATAAGGATTTATATTTCCATATTTCTACAATAATTACAGTTCAGTTGTCCTTTTAATGAGTGCTTCATTCGAAATGTATGTGTTTGCTCGTGTTAGACTTTTCCTTAAACGGTCTCTATGGCGGTTATAAAGAAAAAATAGATCGCTATAATTAACTTTTATCACATATTTACAATAAAAGCTTTAATAAATTTATCAATTATTAAGTTTTTCCTATTTATAAATGCCTTTTTCCACAAAACGAAAGGTCTTTACCAAGTGAGTGGTTTTGACATTTCAGTTCGTCAAAATGCGAACGAATCGAGTTAGAGAAACCCAATTTTAGAGCTTACGTTACGTCTTCGTTCGCATTGACTTTCGTTTCGATTTTCGTTTAGATACCCCTTAGAGAAACCAAAATCAGCTGTTTTTCGTTTTGTATGTGAACGAAGACTAGAATTCGGATAGCAGAAATAGGCTGTTAATTTTCGAAAACCAAATTCGGTAAGTGGCCTCTTTCGTGCAAGCGAAGTATATCCTTGGCTCTTTCCAGTTTATCTTGGAAGTAGTTTCTCTATATATTTGGAAAGGAGTTTTTCTATCACTGCGTCTTGGATTTCGATCAAATCTGACCTTCACTGTTCGGATCATTTCTGGTTTTGTTACCGTTCGTCGACTTTTTGGACCCACTGAAACACTGCCATAATCAAAGTAACGAGTAATCGTACGAAAAACAGAAGATTTATTTCAGTTTAAATGCTGAAAGTCTCTAACGATATCCACTAGTGGTTTTACCAGCCAACTATAAAGCAATTACACTATCGCCACTGAATTCTATCTTGAGTAACTTTAATTTTGAATAAAATAGATCAAAATGCTTTTGTAAGCGTGTAAACAATAAAATATGGAAAAAAAACTTTCAGCTGTCCGACTAGCGGTTTAGAAATGAAAACAACCTGAAGTTGTTATGTTAATTCTTTAAGGAATACAACGTAGGTCACATTAAAAATCTATAGTCCCCATGCAATAGCCCTATGTTCGTGTTGCGTTTCTTGTTTAGTGCTTGACAAAACGCATCATGGACATGCTGTGCATAATGTCAAAAGTGTCAACATAGCAAATCTTAAGTACTCTACACGAGCCTAGAGACTAATACCGGCTACTTTCCTAGGCCAAGGAACGCCCGATTGCCAACCAAGCAAATATCCCGTGAAGCATCAAACATCAATGCTATACCGCTGGTGGAAACTCTCTCAAGGAATTTGGCAACATCAGCAATCCACTAAACACTTTGCACATGGAATGGGTAGGCATGGCACTGCTCACAAAAAAAAACTCCCAATAGATTTTCCACACAACAAAATGTTGTGTTTTTTTGTTTTTATTTTTGTGAGTTTTCCGGCTTTTTTCTGCCTGTCACACTGACGAACGAATATGGCAAAAAGAAAAGTCCAACAACTTTTTTGTTTTTTTTTTTTTTTTACAATTTGTTGTTGCTTTTCTTGTTATTTGCCAAAACTGAACGCGGTAAACAACAAGCCTAAATCCAGATAAAGTTGCGTGACTTTTGAAAAGTTAAAAGCATAAAATTAACCACACTTAAATTGAGTACTAAAAAAATAAGTGCATAAATTAAAGTCACATCGATAGGGTGTCGCTAATTTCTATGACAGATTGTTAACGATGGATGAAGAAAGCAAAACACATTCTGCTGGAGACTTTAGTAGTGGGGTGACAAAAAATGTGGACGTTTTTAAAATGTAATTCATAACAATTGAGTATTCAATAAGTTAGAAAGAAACGCATTCCATGAGAACCCTAAGCAAGCCTTATCACTCTAGTACTGTCGATACAATCACATCAAAAAAAATGGAAGTTGGTCCACAAATATCCCGAATTATCAATTTTTTATGGAGTTTAAATGAAAAACAAGTAAGTAAAGTAGAAAGTCGGGCGGGGCCGACTATATCATACCCTAAACCACCATTACAGAATTAGTAATCATAAGCATTTGTGGGGTAACATATAGATCTGGGAGATAAACCGCAGTTGCATATTTAAGAAAATTAAGGGGTACATGTCTATGGGTGCTTTGTGTCAATCTGACTATAGCTCATAGTCAATGTTGCCAGGGAAAATGTTCGGTTTACCCTACAAGGACAAAAAAAGTTCCCTACTTTCCCATACATTCCCAAATAATTTTCCCTACCATATTTTTCGTTAAATTTAAAAAAATTTACAAAACAAAAATGGTTCTAAGTACTTTATTATCTTAAAACATGAATATGCAACGTATATAACTTAGAATATAAATTTGTATTACCACCACGGTTGCCACAGTTGGTAGAATTCTACCCAAATTAGTAATCTTTTTTGTTAAATCTCTATAAAAAGAAATAAAATTTTGAGAAAATTTCTTATAGAAATAATATTTTAAAAAAATTTCTATAGAAATACAATTTTGACAAAATTTTCTACAGGAATAAAGTTTACCACACATTGTTAAAGATCAAGCCTTGCCGGCTTCTAATTTCCTCCTCTAGAGCCACTAAAATGTAAAACTTATTACAAATTGTGTTGAGTGAAAATGTCCTACATTGTGGCCCTACGTCCCTACAAGGCGCTAAATATTAGAAAAACCCTACATATAGGGAATTTTCACTACTTCTAGCAACACTGGCTGTGTTGATATTGCGCCTACGGAGTTAGTATGCCACTAATATTGAACCCATTATTCAAAAAGAGAAAATCGTTAAATTAGTGTGGGTAATAAATACAAATTTGTAAAAATCGAGCAATATTCTTATGTAAGAGCTACACCCAGAAAAAAGTGCCTTTGAAACTAAAGGAAAAAATTTTCATCAATATAGTTTATCCATTTTATTTCCATTAAGGTAAATTTTTGTGAAAAATAATAAAATTTACTCGTTTCAGTAAAAAATCCTAAACTGTAAGCAGTTAGGAATAGTTCATTAACTAGAATAAGGCATGGAATTTTACTCATACTATTTTCTTGGCTGGTTATAAGAATTTACTACTGAAAAAGAAAATTTTATTCACCGATAACAAAGCATTCGTAAAAATAAACAAAAACCGAACTAAAACCAAGTTTCCTCAAAATTAGTAAAATTTCTTATAAAATGATAATTGCGACTTCCTTTATAATAGAAAGTTTTTCATACATACGAACAACACTTGGCATAGAAAAATATTTTAGTTCATTCGTACTAAGAAGTATGCAATCCTTTCAAAACTTAAGGAAACACACTTGTTAGAATATAGGAAATTTTCCTAAATTTCTATTGTCTACCTGTAATCGATACCTGTCATCGTAATCGATGTGTTTGCGCGTGGGTGTAATCGATATATTTGTGCGTCGGTTGTTTTTTAGTTGGAATCGCGTTGTTTCGTAGAGATTGTTAAAAAATAATATGGTAGAATAATATAATAAATAACAAATAAAATATATAAAATATTTTTTATTTTAAATTAGTGAAAAAAATTTTCGTTTTTTTAAATAAATCTATCAATGTTCGTGATAGTGTATAAAGAAAGAAAACACCAGCAGAATAACAACCCTTTCATTTGTCTTCATTTTGGAATCTTCAATTATCAGGTAATATTCAGTGACGCTAACCTTTTGCAACAAAAATGTTTTATGATTTTTTATATTTGTAGGTATTGAAATTGTAAAAGGAGGACAAAATCGTTAGGCAGCAACTTATTAAAAGTGAAAAGTACAAGAAGAAGAAAAAGTGCGTTTTACAGTTGATAATATCACACGGAAATTGGAAATAGTGGAATAATAAACTAATATTTCAAAGAGATTCGATGCTGTTGATTCTTAATAAATATATTCAATATATTAATATAACATGTCTTTTATTGAAGATAAAATTTCTTATAGAAATAAATAAAATTGTATTTAAAAACGAAGGTAAGCAGTTCTAATTATGAAGTAAAAGTTTTACCACAAATGTGTAAGATTTGTCGAAATGAATGAAAAAATTTCAATAAAATCATTCCATATATGAATTGAAATTAGTTAATTTTTTTCATTCTGTAGTATAGTGGTATATAAATATAGGAAAATGTTAACTAATATATGGAATGCATTATTCCTAATTTCTACGAAAATCACATCGTTCAAACAAATAAAAATGTCTTTGGCGCTATACGAAGTTCAACTTTCTTCACAATGAGTTCATTTTAACTTAAAGAAGGGGTCACTTTTTTCTGGGTGTACAAGTACGTATAAGTACGATCGGCTAGTACATCAAAATTTGAAATTTGAGTAACATTGGTTAATAAATAAGAGTACTATGGCCAAATTTGGGAAAATCGAGCGATGCATATATATGGAAGCTATATCTAAATCTGAACCAATTTGCATAATATTTTGCGGGTTTGATTAATACAAAAGGTTACCTTGTGCAAGATTTGAGTAAGATCAGTTACGAAATGAGGCCTGTATGGTCAAACATAGGGTTATAAGGGCGAATTTTTCAAAATCGGGCGATACATATATGGGAGCTATATCTAAATTTGAACCGATTTCGATGAAATTTTGCACATATAGTTAGTACTATAGAGGACTGGATCTAGCCAACTTTTAGTACGATCGGTTAATAAATCTATGGCCAAATTTGGAAAAATCGGGCTATACATATATATGGAAGCTATATCTAAATCTGAACCGATTTCGACGATTTTTTGCACATATAGTTAGTGCTATAGAAGACTACATTTAGCGAAATTTGGGTAAGATCGGTTGATAAATAAGGGTTTTATGGCCAAATTTAGAAAAATCGGGCGGTACATATATATAGGAGCTATAGCTAAATCTGAACCGATTTCGATGATTTTTTGCACATATAGTTAGTGCTATAGAAGATTATATTTAGCCAACGTTGAGTAAGATCGGTTGATAAATAAAGGTTTTGTGGCCAAATTTGGGAAAATCGGGCGATACATATATATGAGAGCTATATCTAAATCAGAACCGATTTGGATGAAATTTTGCAGACTTGAAGGGCGATGGAAAAGATTAGCTTTTGCCAAATTTGGTCACGATCCGTTTGAAAAAACGCGCAACGTGACCCCATTTGTCGAAATCGGGCGATACATATATATGGGAGCTATATCTAAATTTGATCCAATTTCTTCCAAATTCAATAGCGTTCGTCCTTGTGCCCAAAAAACTCCCTGTACCAAATTTCATAAAAATCGGTTAATAATTGCGACCGGAACCCTGTGAACAACAAATACATGGACAGACGGACGGACGGACGGACACCAAGCGCTAGATCGACTCAGGAGGTGATTCTGAGTTGATCGGTATATATTTTATGGGATCTAAAATCAATATTTCTGGTAGACACATTTTTTGGCCGATCAAACTTATTATACCCTGACCACTATGTGGTTTAGGGTATAAATATGTTTTTACAAAAATATACGTCGAAAATAACAAAATAAAATCGATGTACAACATAAAAAACAAAAATCCCGCTGGTGAGATTTGAGTCTGGGTTTCTTATTTTTTCATTCATGCTAATAAAGAACATCTCGAAAAGTAGTTTGAATGTTATGCCTCAGTGACATATTACGATTCCCAGCAAAAAAAATTGGAAGTTCTTCTCAAGGCACAACTTTAAAAGAACTTCCAAAAATGCTCTCCCAAAGACGTTGTTTATTTTAACTGCACAGGAATTTCATTTGAATCAATTTTTTATAACCCGCTTTTTTCATATTTTTAAAGGGAAATTTATTTTTATTTGTTTCAAATAGGTTAAAAACATATTAAGAATTAATAAAATGGTACAAATTATTTAAATTTAGCCGAAAAAAATTTAAAATCCTTTCTAAAAAAAAATTGCGAATTATTGAAAATATTTGATGACAAATGTTCCAGACAAGCGTTATAATGCATTAAAAATTATAATGCATTAAAAATTATTAAAAATTTAAAAATTATTTATTTGTCAAAATATCACAAAAATTCTTAATTCACATCCAAAACTCTGAATTCACCTCACACCTTAAGAAGCGGCTGTTGAAATGTTAGACATCCGTCCTATGACAAGCCCATGTTAAATTCATCGCTTTTGCGTCAATTTGGCACCACTTCCGGATTCAAAAAGAACATTTTCACTACTTTTTTGGCGACGGGTTTTTACTGGGTTATATCATAAACATTTGAATTGATGTTTCGACGGTTCGTGTTCAATGGCGTTTGTGGCTGAGTGTGCTAAGGCGTTCTGTTATGGTGTCTACAGACCCAGGTTCAACACCTGGTGGAAGCTTTTCAAATTGTACAAATTAAATAATAAGAAAATAAAAGTATAGTTTATTTTTTATACCCTCCACCATAGGATGGGGGGTATATTAACTTTGTCATTCCGTTTGTAACACATCGAAATATTGCTCTAAGACCCCATAAAGTATATATATTCTGGGTCGTGGTGAAATTCTGAGTCGATCTGAGAATGTCCGTCCGTCCGTCTGTTGAAATCACGCTAACTTCCGAACGAAACAAGCTATCGACTTGAAACTTGGCACAAGTAGTTGTTATTGATGTAGGTGGGATGGGCAAATGGGCCATATCGGTCCACTTTTACGTATAGCCCCCATATAAACGGACCCCCAAATTTGGCTTGTGAGGCCTCTAAGAGATGCAAATTTCATCCGATCCGGCTGAAATTTGGTACATGCTGTTAATATATGGTCTCTAACAACCATGCAAAAATTGGTCCACATCGGTCCATAATTATATATAGCCCCCATATAAACCGATCACCAGATTTGACCTCCGGAGCCTTTTGGAAGACCAAAATTCATCTGATTCAGTTGAAATTTGGTACGTGGTGTTAATATATGGCCTCAAATTCCCATGCAAAAATTGGTCCACATCGATTCATAATTATATATAGCCCCCATATAAACCGATCCCCCGATTTGGCTTGGGAGGCTTCTAAGAGAAGCAAATTTCATCCAATCCGGCTGAAATTTTGTACATGGTGTTAGTATATGGTCTCTAACAACCATGCAAAAATTGGTCCACATCGGTCCATAATTATATATAGCTCCCATATAAACCGATCACCAGATTTGACCTCCGGAGCCTCTTGGAAGACCAAAATTCATCTGATTCAGTTGAAATTTGGTACGTGGTGTTAATATATGGCCTCAAACTCCCATGCAAAAATTGGTCGAAATCGGTCCATAATTATATATAGGCCCCATATAAACCGATCCCCAGATTTGACCTCCAGATCCCCTTGGAAGAGCAAAATTCTTCCCATTCGGTTGAAATTTGGTACGTGATGTTAGTATATGGTATCCAACAACCATGCAGGAATTGGATCCTATCAGCCCATAATTATATATAGCACCCATATAAACCGATCCCCAGACCGTGCAAAAAGTCCATATCGATTCGTAATTATTTGTAGACTTAACTATACATAATTTTTTGTCTAAAACTACGTATGGACTAACTCACAATTTAGAAAACGATGTTAAGAAGTTTTAAGATACCACAACCCAAGTATTTCGATTGTGGATGACAGTCTTTCGTAGAAGTTTCTACGCAATCCATGGTGGAGAGTACATAAGATTCGGCCTGGCCGAACTTACGGCCGTATATACTTGTTATTTCTTAATTCAAATGAACTTCGAAGGCACATCTTCTAAAACAATGCAAAGGATCGAAAAAATGGAGTACTTCCGTCCTATGACAAGCCTATGTACAATTCATTGGAGATGATCCAAGTTTGCACTACTACTGGATCACAAAGTAGGTATCCAAACAAAAAGCTCTGTTTTTATCGTGGGATGTATTATTCCTATCAGTCTTATTTTCCATAAACACTCGTTTAATCACCGGGACCACGGTCAAAAAATGTTTTTTTGTACCCACCACCATATAACTGTGATGGGAGTATAATATGTTTGACATTCCGTTTGTAACACATCGAAATATCGATATATTCTTAATCAGGGAGAAATTCTAAGACGATATAAACATGTTCATCTGTCGGTCTGTTGTAATCACGCTACAGCCTTCAATAATGGGAATACTGCGACAAAAAACTACTCATGTTTTGACTCAATCCACGATTTGAACCATTCGTCATCGATCGAAACAAGAGGTAATAAGAAAGGGCAATGCCTGAGCTGTAAGTTGATGGGTACACAGAAAAAAATCACAAATAATTTTTTAATTAAAATCTTAATTGAGATTTAAAAAAAATATTCAATTAAAAATTTGATTTATTCAACAAATGATTTAATTGGAACAAAAATCAATCACAAGAATGAATAGTATCAATAATTTTTTAATTGATACTACCATTTCTGTGATTGAAGACATTCCAATTAAAAAATTAATTGAATCAATTAATTTCGTGATTGAATCAGAAAAAAAAGTTGTGTGTAGTTCTTCCCATCATAGTCTAAGTGAGCCTGAAATTTAATCGGACTGCCACTTTAACCTTTTTTTAGCATTTGGTAAGATTTACCCACAAAATGTCGGTGCCAGTGAGTAAGACACCATTTACCATGCGATGTTTTGCTTTAATAAAAATGCCAGAATAAAAGTACCACTAGAATATACCAGTGTTAAACCAATCAGCATCGCAACAATGCACTGTTAACAAAAAACGAGTTTGGTCGTATGCACACACATGAGTGTGATTGCACTCAACAACAACAACAACACCTCTCAGCATTTGGGCTCACCTTTAAAGAATTGAGAGAGTATCAAATAAGAGAATACCGAACTGCTGAAAAATACACTGGTCTGTTGCGGTATACGCAGCCGTTCTCTTCTTCCCATTTGAGTGTTTCCAAATCAGCTTTTACAGGATTTGCATCATGTGACCGAACCTTATAATGCAGCAATCTCATCTAGGCATACCTTTCCAAATATTTTGTATATTCTTATTGCGTTTTCCGTGAATCTGTTTCGAGTAGTGTCTCCAATTGTCCTAGACGTTCCTCGCCTTCCTCATCAAGATCACTACCTCTTGCACATTGAAACCGAATGAGCACACTCCGAAGAGTAATTGATGCGATTCTGGTGTATTGTGGGCACGAAACTTGCCATATTGACAGCAAAGAAACATCGTTTATAATCCGTCAAATGTACATACTGAAAATTCAAGCTGTGGAGTGAAGATATCACGTGAATGTAGCTGTTCAGTATTATCCTATGAGTATATCCTGAAATATGCCATCTGTTGTCAATCCCACATTACTAATTTGCGCTCCCAATATGAAGATAGGCTAATAATCTTATTCATTGCATTCACAATAGGTACGTGTCTCGTATTCATTTCATACAACACACAGTTATCGATCTACTTATATAAATAAAATAAACTATGACCTACACCCTACTGTCTAGTTTTTATACCCTCCACCATAGGATGGGGGGTATATTAACTTTGTCATTCCGTTTGTAACACATCGAAATAGTGCTCTAAGACCCTATAAAGTATATATATTCTGGGTCGTGGTGAAATTCTGAGTCGATCTGAGCATGTCCGTCCGTCCATCCGTCTGTTGAAATCACGCTAACTTCCGAACGAAACAAGCCATCGACTTGTCATTCCGTTTGTAACACATCGAAATATTGCTCTAAGACCCCATAAAGTATATATATTCTGGGTCGTGGTGAAATTCTGAGTCGATCTGAGCATGTCCGTCCGTCTGTTGAAATCACGCTAACTTCCGAACGAAACAAGCTATCGACTTGAAACTTGGCACAAGTGGTTGTTATTGATGTAGGTCGGATGGTATTGCAAATGGGCTATATCGGTCGACTTTTACGTATAGCCCCCATATAAACGGACCCCCAAATTTGGCTTGCAGACCCTCAAAGAGAAGCAAATTTCATCCGATCCGGCTGAAATTTGGTACATGGTGTTAGTATATGGTCTCTAACAACCATGCAAAAATTGGTCCACATCGGTCCATAATTATATAGCCCCCATTTAAACCGATCCCCCGATTTGGATTTCGGAGCCTCTAAGAGAAGCAAATTTCATCCGTTCCGGCTGAAATTTGGTACATTGTGGTAGCATATGGTCTTTAACAACCACGCAAAAATTGGTCCATATCGGTCCATAATTATATATAGCCCCCATATAAACCGATCCCCAGATTTGGCTTGCGGAGCCTCTAAGAGAAGCAAATGTCATCCTATCCGGCTGAAATTTGGTACATGGTGTTAGTATATGGTCTCTAATGACCATGCAAAAATTGGTCCACATCGGTGCATAATTATATATAGCTCCATATAAACCGATCGCCAGATTTGACCCCCGGAGCCCCTTGGAAGAGCAAAATTCATCGGATTCGGTTGAAATTTGGTACGTGATGTTAGTATATGGTATCCAACAACCATGCATTAGTTGGTTCATATCAGTCCATAATTATATATAGCCCCATATAATATGGTTTTGGATATAGCCCCATATAATTTGGTTTGGAGATTTGGTTTTGGAGCCTCTTGGAGAAGAAGATTCATCCGATCTGGTTGAAATTTGGTACGTGGTGGTAGTATATGATATTTAACAACCATGCCAAAAGTGGTCCATATCAGACCATAATCATATATAGCCCCCATATAAACCGATCCCGAGATTTGGTTTTGGAGCCACTTGGAGGAGCAAATTTCATCCGAGTCAGTTGTGCTACATTGTACATTGTGCTAGTATGTGGCCGTTAACAACCATGCCTGACTGGGTCCATATCGGTTTATAGTTATATATAGCCCTCAGATAAATCGATCCCCAATCACACAAAAATTGGTCCATATCAAGTTGATAATTGTATATAGCGACCCCCATATTTCAATTCTGGCTCCCTACGTACCGTGCAAAAGTCCATATCGATTCGTAATTATTTGTGGACTTACATACCTTTTTGTCTAATAAAGGGTGATTCTTTTGAGGTTAGGATTTTCATGCATTAGTATTTGACAGATCACGTGGGATTTCAGACATGGTGTCAAAGAGAAAGATGCTCAGTATGCTTTGACATTTCATCATGAATAGCCGAACGATCTGCCACAACGTCGAATTTTCAGTGAATGGGCCCTAGAAAAGTTGGCAGAAAATCCGCTTTTTTATCGACAAATTTTGTTCAGCGATGAGGCTCATTTCTGGTTGAATGGCTACGTAAATAAGCAAAATTGCCGCATTTGGAGTGAAGAGCAACCAGAAGCCGTTCAAGAACTGCCCATGCATCCCGAAAAATGCACTGTTTGGTGTGGTTTGTACGCTGGTGGAATCATTGGACCGTATTTTTTCAAAGATGCTGTTGGACGCAACGTTACGGTGAATGGCGATCGCTATCGTTCGATGCTAACAAACTTTTTGTTGCCAAAAATGGAAGAACTGAACTTGGTTGACATGTGGTTTCAACAAGATGGCGCTACATGCCACACAGCTCGCGATTCTATGGCCATTTTGAGGGAAAACTTCGGAGAACAATTCATCTCAAGAAATGGACCGGTAAGTTGGCCACCAAGATCATGCGATTTGACGCCTTTCGACTATTTTTGTGGGGCTACGTCAAGTCTAAAGTCTACAGAAATAAGCCAGCAACTATTCCAGCTTTGGAAGACAACATTTCCGAAGAAATTCGGGCTATTCCGGCCGAAATGCTCGAAAAAGTTGCCCAAAATTGGACTTTCCGAATGGACCACCTAAGACGCAGCCGCGGTCAACATTTAAATGAAATTATCTTTAAAAAGTAAATGTCATGGACCAATCTAACGTTTCAAATAAAGAACCGATGAGATTTTGCAAATTTTATGCGTTTTTTTTTTTAAAAAAAGTTATCAAGCTCTTAACAAATCACCCTTTATATACCTCGTGTGGACTAACTCACAATTTAGAAAACGATTTAAGATACCACTACCCAAGTAATTCGATTGTGTATAACAGTCTTTCGTAGAAGTTCCTACGCAATCCATGGTGGAGGGTACATAAGATTCGGCCTGGCCGAACTTACGGCCGTTTATACTTGTTTTAGTTCTCGCTTTCACGTTTTTTCCATCACGCTAATTTTGCGCTCCTTTACCCCAACTCAGTTATCGTCTTTGTGTTAACTATTTAAGGAAACTTGTTTTAAATACTGGTTTTTAAGCTCCTACCATCCTTATCGACCTATGCCAGACCAGCAAGTCCCCAGGCAATCCTCTGGGCGAAATTAAATTTGAAAATGCATCCGTTTTCTTCGCATGCCTTAAACTACTGAAATATGGCAAATGGCTGATAAGCTCCAAAGCGATTTGTAGATTTGGCCGATTATAAACAAGACAAAGAAAAAGCAAAACAAAAAACCAGGCAGATTGAATTTTAGTTAGACGTAGCAGTTATAGCGTACGTGATTGCTCCGCCTATGCCATAGTCGTCGTCATCACTGTCGTTACTTGTGGCCATAATTAAGGAGCTTAGCTTGGCGTTTAGTCGCAGTTTTATTAAACTCTCTTGCTTTGCGGTTAATTTCGCATTTGATTGCATGTAAATGTGGTTGGTAATAGCGTCAAAAGTCGATAGATTAGACTTTGCGGCAGATTTTATGGCAACAAGTGTTTTGTATTGGATTGGATATCAACCGCATTTTGTGTGGATAGTCCCCCAAAGCTGTGGCTTAGTTAGTTGGCCAACAGACTATATTGCCTGAATAGATATGAAGTGGCGAGAAATGTTTTCCTCCAATTAAACCAAATGATTGATTATTGTATTTATATTAATTGCTTAACGTTTGCTGGTTGTGGCCAATGGGAGATATTGAAACACTGGTGGTTTAGCCGAATGGGGTTCTGTTATTTGGAACTTGGAGTGTATCAAGTGATCGAGAATCAGCCCCTTTTTAGCTGAAATGAACATATTCCTCCGGCTCCAACTATGTTATTAACTATATTATTAATTGTCATTTAAAATTTTAAAAAGTCGAAAAATTGAACTTTTCAATTTATTAAAAAGTCGAAATTTCCCCAGCAAAAAGAGCTTTTAAACATGCAGTTTGGATCCCCAACTAAAATAAAATTTTGACAAAATTTTTATAAATAAATAAAAGTTTTTGCAAAATATGTAAATAAATAACATAAAAGTTTGACAAAATATGTAAATAAATAAAATTTTGACAAATTTTCTCTAGAAATAAAATTTTGACAAAATTTTCTATAGAAATAAAATTTTGACAAAATTTTCTATAGCAATAAAATTTTCTATAGAAACAAAATTTTCTATAGAAGTAAAATTTTGACAAAATTTTCTATAGAAATAAAATTTTGCCAAAATTTTCAATAGGAACAAAATTTTGAGAAAATTTTCTATAGACATAAAATTTTGGCAAACTTTTCTATAGGCATAAAATTTTGACGAAATTTTCTATAGAAATAAAATTTTGGCAAAATTTTCTATCGAAGTAAAATGTCAACAACATTTTCCATAGAAATAAAATTTTGACAATATTTTCTATAGAAATAAAATTTTGACAAAACATTTTCCATAGAAATACAATTTTGACAAAATTTTCTATAGAAATAAAATTTAGACAAAACATTTTCCATAGAAATACAATTTTGACAAAATTTTTTATAAAAATAAAATTTTAACAAAAAATCTATACAAACAAAATTTTGAGAAAATTTTCTATAGACATAAAATTTTGGCAAAATTTTCTATAGAAATAAAATTTTGAGAAAATTTTCTATAGAAATAAAATTTTGGCAAAATTTTCTATAGAAATAAAATTTTGGCAAAATTTTCTATAGAAATAAAATGTTGACAAAATTTTCTATAGAAATAAAGTTTTGACAAAATTTTCTGCAGAAATAAAATTTTGACAAAACATTTTCCATAGAAATACAATTTTGACAAAATTTTCTATAGAAATAAAATTTTTACAAAATTTTCTATAGAAATAAAATTTTGAGAAAATTTTCTATAGACATCAAATTTTGGCAAAATTTTCTATAGAAATGAAATTTTGGAAAAATTTTCTATAGAAATAAAATTTTGACAAAATTTCCTATAGAAATGAAATTTTGACAAAATTTTCTATAGAAATCAAATTTTGACAATTTTTTTTATAGAAATAAAATTTTCTATAGAAATAAAATTTTGACAAAATTTTCTATAGAAATAAAATTTTGCCAAATTTTCTATAGAAATAAAATTTCGAGAAAATTTTCTTTAGAAATAAAATTTTTGCAAAATTTTCTATAGATATAAAATTTTGCCAAATTTTCTATAGAAATAAAATTTCGAGAAAATTTTCTATAGACATAAAATTTTGGCAAAATTTCTTATAGATATAAAATTTTGCCAAATTTTCTCTAGAATTAAAATTGTGACAAAATTTGCTATAGAAATAAAATTTTGCCAAATTTTCTATAGGAATAAAATTTTGACAAAATTTTCTATAGAATTAACATTTCGGCAAAACTTTCTATCGAAATAAAAATTTGACCAAATTTTTGTATAGAATTAAATTTGACAAAATTTTCAATAGATTTGACAAAATATGTAAATAAATAAAATTTTGACAAATTTTCTCTAGAATTAAAATTTTGACAAAAGTTTGTATAGAAATAAAATTTTGACAAAATTTTCTATAGAAATAAAAATTTGACAAAATTTTTGTACATAAATAAAATTTTGACAAAATTTTCTGTAGAAATAAAATGTTGGAAAATTTTTCTATAGAAATAAAATTTTGACACAATTTTTTATTGTAATACAATTTTGACAAAATTTTCTATGGAAATAAAATTTTGACAAAATTTTCTATAGAAATAAAATTTTTCCAAATTTTCTAGAGAAATAAAATTTCGAGAAAATTTTCTATAGACATAAAATTTTGGCAAAATTTTCTATAGGCATAAAATTTTGACGAAATTTTCTATAGAAATAAAATTTTGGCAAAATTTTCTATCGAAGTAAAATGTCAACAACATTTTCCATAGAAATAAAATTTTGACAATATTTTCTATAGAAATAAAATTTTGACAAAACATTTTCCATAGAAATACAATTTTGACAAAATTTTCTATAGAAATAAAATTTAGACAAAATATTTTCCATAGAAATACAATTTTGACAAAATTTTTTATAAAAATAAAATTTTAACAAAAAATCTATACAAACAAAATTTTGAGAAAATTTTCTATAGACATAAAATTTTGGCAAAATTTTCTATAGAAATAAAATTTTGAGAAAATTTTCTATAGAAATAAAATTTTGGCAAAATTTTCTATAGAAATAAAATTTTGGCAAAACTTTCTATAGAAATAAAATGTTGACAAAATTTTCTATAGAAATAAAGTTTTGACAAACTTTTCTGCAGAAATAAAATTTTGACAAAACATTTTCCATAGAAATACAATTTTGACAAAATTTTCTATAGAAATAAAATTTTTACAAAATTTTCTATAGAAATAAAATTTTGAGAAAATTTTCTATAGACATCAAATTTTGGCAAAATTTTCTATAGAAATAAAATTTTGGCAAAATTTTCTATAGAAATGAAATTTTGGCAAAATTTTCTATAGAAATAAAATTTTGACAAAATTTCCTATAGAAATGAAATTTTGGCAAAATTTTCTATAGAAATCAAATTTTGACAATTTTTTTTATAGAAATAAAATTTTCTATAGAAATAAAATTTTGACAAAATTGTCTATAGAAATAAAATTTTGCCAAATTTTCTATAGAAATAAAATTTCGAGAAAATTTTCTTTAGAAATAAAATTTTTGCAAAATTTTCTATAGATATAAAATTTTGCCAAATTTTCTATAGAAATAAAATTTCGAGAAAATTTTCTATAGATATAAAATTTTGGCAAAATTTCTTATAGATATAAAATTTTGCCAAATTTTCTCTAGAATTAAAATTGTGACAAAATTTGCTATAGAAATAAAATTTTGCCAAATTTTCTATAGGAATAAAATTTTGACAAAATTTTCTATAGAATTAACATTTCGGCAAAACTTTCTATCGAAATAAAAATTTGACCAAATTTTTGTATAGAATTAAATTTGACAAAATTTTTAATAGATTTGACAAAATATGTAAATAAATAAAATTTTGACAAATTTTCTCTAGAATTAAAATTTTGACAAAAGTTTCTATAGAAATAAAATTTTGACAAAATTTTCTATAGAAATAAAAATTTGACAAAATTTTTGTACATAAATAAAATTTTGACAAAATTTTCTATAGAAATAAAATGTTGGAAAATTTTTCTATAGAAATAAAATTTTGACACAATTTTTTATTGTAATACAATTTTGACAAAATTTTCTATGGAAATAAAATTTTGACAAAATTTTCTATAGAAATAAAATTTTTCCAAATTTTCTAGAGAAATAAAATTTCGAGAAAATTTTCTATAGACATAAAATTTTGGCAAAATTCTCTATAGATTTTCTATAGACATGCAATTTTGGCAAAATTTTCTATAGAAATAAAATTTTGACAAAATTTTCTATAGAAATAAAAGTTTGACAAATTTTCTCTAGAATTAAAATTTTGACAAAATTTTCTATAGAAATAAAATTTTGCCAAATTTTCTATAGAAATAAAATTTTGACAAAATTTTTTTTAGAATTAAAATTTTGGCAAAACTTTCTATAGAAATAAAAATTTGACCAAATTTTTGTATAGAATTAAATTTGACAAAATTTTCAATAGATATAAAATTGTGAAAAAAATTTCTATAGAAATAATTTTTTATTCTGATTATTAATTTTGTTCGGCTTGAGGTCATAGTGTACGGTGACTTGCAGAACGAACAGCATCACACGAACTCACATACAAAATCCCAGAAGATGGTTAGTGGCACTAACCGAAATATTGCAAATAAATATTAAAACAAATCAATAATCGATTGTTTCTATGACCTCAAGCCGAACAAAATTAATAATCAGAATAAACATAAAATAGGTCAACAACACTCAAAAGTATTTTTAAAGAAATAATTTTTTTTTTTAAATTTTCTAAGAAATAAAATTTTGCATAATATTTTTGTAAATAAATAAAGTTTGACAAAATATGTAAATAAATAAAATTTTGACAAAATTTTCTATTGAAATAAAATTTATACAAAATTTTCTATAGAAATAAAAATTTGACAACATTTTTGTAAATAAATAAAATTTTGGCAAAATTTTCTATAGAAATAAAATTTTGGCAAAATTTGCTATAGAAATAAAATTTTGACAAAATTTTCTATAGATATAAAACTGTGACAAAATTTTCTACAGAAACAAAATTTTGACAAAATTTTCTATAGCTATAAAATTTTAACAAATTTTTCTATATAAATAAAATTTTGACAAAATTTTCTATAGAATTAAAATTTCGGCAAAACTTTCTATAGAAATAAAAATTTGAGCAAATTTTTGTATAGAAATAAAATTTGACAAAATTTTCTATAGATATGATACTTTGACAAAATTTTCTACAAAAATAAAATTTTGACAAAATTTTCTATAAAAATAAATTGTTTCGAATTTATATCGGCATAAGCCGGCCATCATTCAAAACCTTTTTTCGGAAGGTTCATTGTTGGATTTAATGAACTGCCTGAATTTATTCTGATAATTGGTTGATAGTTTTGCTGATGAGGAATGTGGTAATTCCGAAACGTGCGTCCATCCAACCATCTTGCAGTCTATAGGGCTTTGCCCAAATAAATTTGACAAACATTCTTTTACAAAATTTTCTGCAGAAATACAATTTTGACAAAATTTTCAATAGATATAAAATTGTGACAAAATTTTCTATAGAAATAAAATTTTGATAAAATTTTCTAAGAAATAAAATTTTGCTATTTTTTTTGTTTGGTAGATTTTTGGTAAAATATTTGTAGATTTTGGTAGATTATTTTCGGCTTGAGTGCCAACCGTGCTCAGCACGCTCAGTCACAAACGCCATTGAACACGAGACGTCAATTAAAATGTTTGTGATATGATCGTAATATGACCCAAAGACATAATATTATAACTACTTCTCGAGATGTTCTTTATTAGTATGAATGTATAAATATATTTTTGCAATAACAAATTGATAATTCTAATAATTTGCAAAACCTTCTCAAAAGACCTTCTATGGAAGTGAAGAATTTTTAATTATATTTTCATTTTTTTATTTTATTTTTTTGTTGATTTTCTATTTTTTTTACGACATTTATGTTAATAGTCCATTATTAAATTTTCACTTTGAACCGCCAAATAGCATATTTTCTTACACTGGTCCGAGAGAACTTCATTGGAAGTAGAACAAAAATGAAACAGGATCTCGGGATACTCTTAAAAAGAAGTGTTTCTGGAACAACTTCCATTTTTTATTTCTTGGTCAATGAGTCGACTTATCTTAATTTTAAAAATGTCCACTTTTTGAAACCGGATACAATCGCCATGGGAGACTCTCCATAGTTCTATCCCCTCTACCCTAGAATATTCCTATGCGCCATCTTTATTGTTTTTTAGGAAAAGAATGTATAAAAGGGCGTAACTAATATTTAGAACAAAAGTTCCCATAAATAAATTCCCATTGCGTGATTTAGCCCACTGAATCTGATCAGATGCTGATGGCTAAGGAGTTCACAATGTTCCTTTATCGAGAGAATTTCGGAGTCGTGCTGCTAGGGATGTTCCGTTTAGGTTAGGTTAGGTTAAAGTGGCAGTGTCTAGAATAAAGACTAATAAACGGTGTTGACCTTACTTCATGTGATGGTTTTTACCTCCACCGGGATTTAATCCTCTAAGAGGCTACACCAAACTATTTCAAATGCAAGACATTCTGTGCAAAAGGTCTGCAAAACATATGTCTCTCTCTCTCCGTTTATCGTTTATGCCACCGACCTGTTGCACAATGACATCTGGATGCTTTCCTGTACCTCTTTCACGGTGTGTGTATTTCTGTAATTTATAGACTTAATGTTGGTAATCTCGCTGCTTACCGCAATACTTGCCAACGATGGTTCTACATGCAGCCGTGGCAATCACCCAGCAAAAAAAGAGCTTCTAAAAAAGAAGCTGGGATCCTCAGGATCGGAAAGGAATCATCTCCAATGAATTTTAAATGGTCTTGTTTTGGGATGAAAGTACTCCGTTTTCGGATCCTTAGCATAACTTTAGAAGTTATCTCTTGGAATGCAAATAAAAAAAAAAACTGAAAAAAACAACATTTTACATTTTATTTTTGAAAATTGAAATACTGACCTCAAAACGCCAAAACGTGACAATCTAACTACTTCTCGAGATGTTCTTTATTTTTATGAATAAAATATAAATAGAGAACGGAGATTATTTTTAAATTAAAAAAAAAAAATAATTTTTTTTAAGATTGTTTTTATACCCTCCACCATAGGATGGGGGTATATTAAGTTTGTCATTCCGTTTGTAATACATCGGAATATTGCTCTAAGACCCCATAAAGTATATATATTCCGGGTCGTGGTGAAATTCTGATTCGATCTAAGCATGTCCGTCCGTTCGTCCGTCTGTTGAAATCACGCTAACTTCCGAACGATACAAGCTATCGACTTGTAACTTGGCACAAGTAGTTGTTATTGATGTAGGTCGGATGGTATTGCAAATGGTCCATATCGGCCCACTTTTACGTATAGTCCCCATATAAACGGACCCCCACATTTGGCTTGCGGAGCCTCTAAGAGTAGTATATTTTATCCGATCTGGCTGAAATTTGGTACATGGTATTAGTATATCGTCTCTAACAATCATGCAAATTGGTCCATATCGGTCCATAATTATATATAGCCCCCGTATAAACCGATCCCCAGATTTGATCTTCGGAGCCTCTTAAAGGAGCAAAATTCATCCGATCCGATTGAAATTTGGTACATGGTGTTGGTATATGTTCTTTAACAATCATGCAAAAAATGGTCCATATCGGTCCATAATTATATTTAGCCCCCATATAAACCGATCCCCAGATTTGACCTTCGGATCCTCTAAGAGAAGGATCCGAACCATGTACCAAATTTCATCCGATCCGGTTGAAATTTGGTACATAGTGTTGGTATATGTTCTTTAACAATCATGCAAAAATTGGTCCATATCGGTCCATAATTATATACAGCCCCCATATAAACCGATCCCCAGATTGGACCTCCGGAGCCTTTTGCAGGAGCAAAATTCATCCGATCCGGTTGAAATTTGGAACGTGGTTTTAGTATATGGTATCTAATAACCATGCAACAATTGGGGCGATAATATAGGAGCTATAAAACCGTTCCCCAGAGTTGACCTTCGGAGCCTCTTAGAGGAGCAAAATTCATCCGATCCGGTTGAAATTTGGTACATGATGTTGGTATAGTTCTTTAACAACCATGCAAAAATTGGTCCATATCGGTCCATAATTATATACAGTCCCAATATAAACCGATCCCCAGATTTGACCTCCGGAGCCTTTTGTAGGAGCAAAATTCATCCGATTCGGTTGAAATTTGGAACGTGGTGTTAATACCTGGTCTCTAACAAACACGCAAGAATTTGTCCATATCGGTCCATAATTATATATAGCCCCCATATAAATTGATCCCCAGATGTGACCTCCGAAACCTCTTGGAGGAGCAAAATTCATCCGATCCGGTTGAAATTTGGAACGTGGTGTTAGTATATGGCCGCTAATAACCATGTCAAAAGTGATCCAATCGGTCTATAGTTATATATAGCCGGTCCCCAATCACACAAAAATTGGCCCATATCGGTTCATAATCATGGTTGCCACTCGAGCCACAAATATCTACCAAAGTTTTATTTCTTTAGAAAATTTTGTCAAAATTTATTCCTATAGAAAATTTTGTCAAAATTTTATTTCTATAGAAAATGTTGTCAAAATTTTAATTCTATTGAAAATTTGGTCCAAATTTTACTTCTATTGAAAATGTTGTCAAAATTATATTTTGTAAAAATTTTATTTCTATACAAACTTTTGTCATAATTTTATTTCTATAGAAAATTTTGTTTAATATATACCACGTATGGACTACCTTGCAATTTAGAAGACGGTGTTAGGAAGTTTTAAGATACCCTGTCATTGGCAAGTGTTACCGCAACCCAAGTAATTCGATTGTTAATGACAGTCTTCAGTAGAAGTTTCTACGCCATCCATGGTGGAGGGTACATAAGCTTCGGCCTGGCCGAACTTACGGCCGTATATACTTGTTTTTTTTTTTTTTTTGTGTTATACATAGTTTTTATCTTGCTACGGATTCGAATTTATCCCTTTAAATCCATGAAAAATTATTAATTCTTATAAATTGCAAAACTTCTCAAAAGAAAGTGTAAAAGCCAAGCGACACAGGTGGAAATTCACGCTGATGTTAAATTTGTAGTTTTAGTTTCATTCTTTTTTATAGACCAAAAGAATTTTCTTCGTTAATTTAACGAACCTTTTTCGTTAACTATTCTTCGTGAATTCTTCATTGAAACAACGAAATTTTCATTCATTTTTGTAAATTTTACGAAGAACATTTTACGAATATTTTCTTCTTTTCTTTTGAAAAAGTTCGTACTTTTATCGAAACTTTGTTCGATTTTCATGACTTTTTACGAATTTATGAATATTTTACGAAACATTCTGCGTTAAAATTTTTCATAAAAAGTAGGAAACAGTTTCTTTGAAATAACGAAGAAGTTTCATTGAAGTTGTAAAATTCCCGTTCGCGACATAAAATTGTCTTTGATAATGTACTTGAGTGTATTCCTGTATTCAATTTTTTTTAATACATGTCTGCGCTACTTCTCATATGGGTGGTGAAGCAATCAAACTAAAAGTTATTCACAAACGTAAGATGTAAAGTAGTGATGATATTTGTCAAATTTGTTACTACAATCAAATGCACTTTGGTCTAGAGGTGTGCGCGGGACACGAAATTGTCGTGACACACTTGAATCACGAGATTCGTGACATTTTTCATAAAAAGTATGAAATTGTTTCATTAAAAGTATTGGAAGGTCGTCATAATCGTTGTATCGTGAAGGGAACTATGTTGAATAATAAAAACGAATTTTGACAAAAAAATGTGTTTTTCTTTGTTAGACCGGGGACTTATCAGCCAACCTGTTATATGGCCTCTAACAACCATGCAAAATTTGGTTCATATGCGTGATGTTAATATATGATCCCTAACATTTGTACAAAAATTGGTCGATAATTATAGAAAGCTCCCATATAAACCGATTCCCTGATTTGATCTCAAGAGCCTCTTGGAGGAGCAAATTTCATCCGATTCGTTTACAGTTTTGTAAGTTGAGTTAGTATATGACCTCTAACAACCATACATAAATTGGTTAATATCGGTCCATAATTATATATAGCCCCCATATAAACCTCGCACAAATTGGTTCATGTAGGTTCGTAATTATTTATAGACTCGCCTATATATACCGGTCAAGAACTGAAATATAGTTATTAAATCTGTCTTGTTTGTCTGACGGATACCTCGTATGGACTAACTTACAATTTAGAGGGCAATGTTAAGACGTTTTTAGATACCTTCCCATCGGCAAGTATTACCACAAACGAGGTAATTCGATTGTGGATTACAGCCTTTAGTATAAATTTCTACGTAGTCCATGGTAGAGGGTACATAAGATTCGGCCTAACCAAACTTACGGCCGCATATAATTGTCTTTAATTTTTTTATTGTCTATTGCGACATTTAACTTGTTTTAAGGCTTGTCTAAAAGAACGTCACCGGAAGTGAATAAAAAATGGATGAGCTTAAAGAGAAATGTTTGTGGAACAATTTCCAATTTTTTTTGCTGGGTACTTCAACACTCTGTGCTGCTTCATAGAGTCTTCTGCCTGTTGAAAACAACTCAACGGCAAATTATATAAAAGTTGGCTGCCATAAACACGTACACCGTTTTTATTGTTTTGATTATAATCTCCAATTGCAGTCAGCACTGCAGAGGAGCTGCAAACAACAAAACAAAAAAGAAAGGATAACCGTTTAGAAAAGCAGATTTCATATGAACATCAATAGCCACAATGACAGCTGAACATAGAAGCTCAACCGCAAAACTAAATGCGTAACGTGAGGGATATCTCCTTTGCAGTTTATTTGAATCTGCACTAAACTACAGGATTACAAATGGTAATGCCAGATGAAGAGGTTTCTAAGTAGCGATGGGGGAAAAGTAACAAAGATTTGAAGTGGAGAAGAGCTATGTGTTTTACTAAATACTTTGTAGTATGTGAAAATTTATATAAATTAATTTATTGCAATTGAGTTTCAATCTATCTGCTATCATTCCATCATTATATCAATTTTCTAATTTGAGATTATTTGAAGAACGTTGTGACATCTTATAACAGGTTGGCTAATAAGTCCCCGGTCTTACAAAGAAAAACACATTTTTTTTGTCAAAATTCGTTTTTATTATTCAACATAGTTCCCTTCAAGAGCAACGATTATACACCCATAGAAAAAATCATGAACGGCGCTGTCATTTCAAAACGTTTCGTTCATGAAAGTGAATCAACACACATGTGTTGTCAAACTGAGAACAGACGGGGTCAATCTGACAACGTTAAAATGACACCATCCGTTGTCAAAACAACAACGAGCGTTCATGATCTGAAAACGTAATGGTTACGAATTTATAAACAAAATTAAAAAAAAAAGATTTCCGCTACCGTGACTCGAACCTGTGTTGTGTGCACCATACGCGTTAACAGTCGTTTTAACTCATTGCACCACTGGCGGAATTGCCATAACAACGTCTAACGATTATTTTAAGAATTTTCATGGAAAAAGAAAAACGAATGCCGTTCATGAAATCGTGAACGCCCGTGGACAAAATCGTGAACATTCCGTTTTGATTTTTTGTGAACGTTTCCGTTTCATTTTGTCACCGTCCGTTCACGATTGTGGAACGCAATTTTTCTATTAGTGTAACGACCTTCCAATTTTTTGATACCATTTTGGTAGTACTCCTCAGTAGGCCTCAGTTTCGGCGATCACCTCTTCATTGCAGCCAATTTTTTCCCTGCGAGCATCCTTTTGAGATCTGAGAACAAGAAAAAGTCGCTGGGGGCCAGATCTGGAGAATACGGTGGGTGGGGAAGCAATTCGAAGCCCAATTCATGAATTTTTGCCATCGTTCTCAATGACTTGTGGCACGGTGCGTTGTCTTGGTGGAACAACACTTTTTTCTTCTTCATATGGGGCCGTTTTGCCGCGATTTCGACCTTCTAACGCTCCAATAAGGCCATATAATAGTCACTGTTGATGGTTTTTCCCTTCTCAAGATAATCGATAAAAATTATTCCATGCGCATCCCAAAAAACAGAGGCCATTACTTTGCCAGCGGACTTTTGAGTCTTTCCACGCTTCGGAGACGGTTCACCGGTCGTTGTCCACTCAGCCGACTGTCGATTGGACTCAGGAGTGTAGTGATGGAGCCATGTTTCATCCATTGAGCTGAGTCCGGAAACTCATTATCAAGCCAAGTTTTTGCTTCCACCGTATTTTTTTTCCTTCAGAAAACAGTATTTTATCAAAACACGAAATTCTTTTTTTTTTCATTTTTTTCACAATAACAAAAGTTGCTTCACAAAAGACGCTCTATCTCACAAACTAATTGACTTACAGACGTCAAATTTTGACACGAATCATTTGAAGGTTGGTACTATATAAAAAGAATATGCATTTAATACTAGCGACGCCATCTGTGTGTCAGACCGGGGACTTATCAGCCAACCTGTTACTATCATGCTTACAATAAAATACATAGAAAAAATCTCATTAATAATATGGCAAGGTAGTCACAATTTTTTATGATGTTGCGAACACAATGGTCTTCTGGCTTCTTATTTTCCATCCTCTTGTAGGTGTTTCGACCAATCACCGTCATAAGTATAAGCCTCCTATATACAGCTTCTCTACATGGTTCCCTTTGGCTAACTTCAGTAGCTGTTGTTGATGGTGTTTGAAATGTTATTTGCATAAATTTGTTGAACAAAAAAAAAAAAAAACGTTTTTATTTGCTAATGCATGATTTTTATATTTACATTGTTGTTGGTCGCTCTCTTATATATGGAGCTGCCTCAGTTTGCTCTATAGGCGGCATAAGACTTTGTTGCTTATTGTTGTTTATATTTGCACCTTAGCATAAGAAAATCAATTTTATGTTAATTTCTTAGGAAAATGTTTGTTTAACGTAATAATTTCTTATGCAGTTAACTCACTGAGTTGATTTTACTCAATTTATTTATTTACATATGTTTAACAAAAGCCCATGATGACTGGCTTCTGTGTAGTATTCGTGTGTACTGAGGTTACCGATTTTGGGATAAATTTTGGAATTTTTTCATATTTTCTTCAATTTGCCTCATGGGTATCTTGAAAATGTGATTGAATCCTTTTCATAATATTTTTGGTAAATATATGCATGTATATTTCTTCGTTTGGTTATGGGGACCCTTTGAAAAACTTTCTATTTATGTTTCCTCAAATCCATTGGGGAGTTTACTGAGCATAATTTTATAAAATTATTTATTAAAATATATTTTGCTTTTTTTCAACGGTATTCATTTGAGGAAAATAATAAAACAAAAACTAATGGCGTTTTCGATTCGCAGAAAATATGTTGCCTAGGTGTTAGACTATTTTTTTCTCATTGTATTGTTTATTGATAATATTGTGAGAGCTACTGGATCCAAAATCTATAACAGTGTACTTCATGTTTTGCAATCAATTACGAGAATGTTGCACCTTTTGCCCCCAATCGAAATCGCAAAAAGACTGAGAAGATTGATTCGTCCTATATTAAGGAGCATACAATGTTCGACTTGTTTCAACGGTTGTTAGACCTTAGAGTTCTGTGAGAATGACAGAAATATGAGAAGAGATAAGATAAGATTCTTTAGATCCTAGAGGATACAACATTTTGAACCAAATTGTATTCTTTTCTTATACCCTCCACCATAGGATGGTGGAGGTTATATATAACAGGTTGGCTGATAAGTCCCCTGTCTGACACATAGATGGCGTCGCTAGTATTAAATGCATATTATTTTTATATAGCACCAACCTTCAAATGATTCGTGTCAAAATTTGACGTCTGTAAGTCAATTAGTTTGTGAGATAGAGCGTCTTTTGTGAATCAACTTTTGTTATTGTGAAAAAAATTGAAAAAAAGGAATTTCGTGTTTTGATAAAATACTGTTTTCCGAAGGGAAAAAATACGGTGGAAGCAAAAACTTTGCTTGATAATGAGTTTCCGGACCCTGCTCCAGGCAAATCAACAATAATTGATTGGTATGCAAAATTCAAGCGTGGTGAAATGAACACGGAGGACGGTGAACGCAGTGGACCCCCGAAAGAGGTGGTTACCGACGAAAAAAAATCTACAAAATTATTTTGAATGACCGTAAAATGAAGTTGATCGAGATAACAGAGACCTTAAAGATATCATATATAGCCCCCATATAAACCCATCCCTAGATTTGATCTCCGGAGTCTCTTGGAGCAGCAATTTCCATCCGATTCAGTTGAAATTTGGTACATTGTGCTAGTATATGGCTGTTAGCAACCATTCCTAACTAGATCCATATCGGTTTATAGCTAGATATAGCCCTCAGATAAAGCGACCCCCAAACACAAAAATTGGTCGATATCGGTAAATAGTTGTATATTGGCCCCATATAAAGCGACCCCCATATTTCAATTCTGGCTTTCTAATTACCGCGCAAAAGTCTATATCGGTTCGTAATTATTTGTAGACTTTCTCATATATACCTTTTTTTTGTCTAATATATACCACGTATGGACTAACTTACAATTTAGAAGACGATGTTAAGAAGTTTTAAGATACCTTGACATCGGTAAGTATTACCACGATTGTCGATGACAGTCTTTCGTAGAAGTTTCTACACAATCCATTGTGGAGGGTACATGAGTTTCGGCCTGACCGAACGTGTTTTGTTACTTGTTTTGTTTTTATACCCTCCACCATAGGATGGGGGTATATTAACTTTGTCATTCCGTTTGTAACACATCGCAATATTGCTCTAAGACCCCATAAAGTATATATATTCTGGGTCGTGGTGAAATTCTGAGTCGATCTAAGCATGTCCGTCCGTCCGTCCTTCTGTTGAAATCACGCTAACTTCCGAACGAAACAAGCTATCGACTTGGAACTTGGCACAAGTAGTTGTTATTGATGTAGGTCAGATGGTATTGCAAATAGGCCATATCGGTCCACTTTTACGTATAGCCCCCATATAAACGAACCCCCACAATTGGCTTGCGATTGCTCTAAGAGAAGCAAATTTCATCCGATGCGGCTGAAATTTGGTACATGGTGTTAGTATATGGTCTCTAACAGCCATGCAAAAATTGGTCCATATCGGTCCATATTACATATAGCCCCCATATAAACCGATCCTCCGATTTGGCTTACGGAGCCTCTAAGAGAACCAAATTTCATCCCATCCGGCTGAAATTTGGTACGTGGTGTTAGTATATTGTCTCTAACAAGCATGCCAAAATTGGTATTTATATATAGCCCCCATATAAATCGATCCCCAGATTTGTCCTCCGGAGCCTCTTGGAGGAGCAAAAATCATCCGATCCGGTTGAAATTTGGAACATGGTGTTAGAATGTGGTCTCTAGCAAACACGCAAGAATTGGTCCATATCGGTCCATAATTATATAAAGCCCCCATATAAACCGTTCCCAGATTTGATCTCCGGAGCCTCTTGGAGGAGCAAAATTCATCCGGTTGAAATTTGCAACGTGGTGTTAGTATAAGGCCGCTAATCAGACGTTATATATAGCCGATCCCCAATCACACAAAAATTGGTCCATATCGGTTCATAATCATGGTTGCCACTCGAGCCAAAAATAATCTACCAGTAGAGGTTTCTACGCAATCCATGGTGGAGGGTACATAAGCTTCGGCCTGGCCGAACTTACGGCCGTATATACTTGTTTTTTTCTAAAATTTATAAAATTAAACCTCTCCATTCCATTAACAATCCCTAGTATATAAGTATTGCATTACAAAACTGGTACACTCAAAAAAAGTTAAAAATATCTCCGACAATAATTGAGGCGGAGTTTGATCTTAGGCCTAAGACTTTGATGATCTATTTATAAAATTTGTTATAAAATACAAAAAGCCAGAAAAGAGAGAATTCTTAATATATTATTTTTGTAAAATATTTAAGAAATTTTTCTGCCAAAGAACAACTGTTTATTATTTTATTCTTTCTCTCTCTCTCTTCACAGGTATGTGTAAACATTTGGTTAATTGGTTTATAATCCCCAAGAGGTATTTATGTAATTGCTAAAGAAAATTGTCCCTGCTATTTTGAACTGATTATCTTTTACTTTTCATGTATCGAAAGCAACTAATGTCCAAATGCATGACTTTATTTATAATGAAATATTATTCGAGCTTTCTGGACCAAGAAAATTAATGAAACTGCGGTACGATTTCAGATCCGATATTATTTTACACCTTGTCTGCACTAGAAATTTATTTATGTCCAATAGTATCTCATTTTTTTGGCTAATCATTTCCCCATATCGTTTAGCAATTTACACAGTCAAAATGAAAATTTAAGTGCTATAAACAATAAAATGGGAAAAACTAGTTATTATTGATGATTTGCCAATGGCCCATATCGGAACACATTTAGGTATAGCCGACATATAAATCGATTTCCAAATTTGACTTCTTGAGCCTAATGAGGCGTCAGTTGTCATCCGACATTTTAATCAAGATACATCTTCTAACCAATGTCGGAAATAATATTTTTAGAATCAGTTTAGTCGAATTGGCTACCTGACATACGAATTATAGCCTTCAAACGGCCGACTAAGCCATCGCATCTTTTTATTTTGGCATTTTTCCAATAGGTCAAACAAAACACAATATTGGATTTAACTTTCTTTCATGTTATATTAAATATCCTTTGTGCCATAAGCACAATCTTCTCCTTTTCACACATACGTAGATTCACCTCTGACCTCATCTATCAAAGGCCTCTACTGGCCAAATTATTCAACTTTTATTGGATTCTATTTAAAGATTAAAGGGACACAGTGGATGGACGGACAAATGTTCAAAGGGTACGAATATTTAACTTTTAAAAGCTTTTAAGTGAATGCGAAAATTGATGCAAATTTGGTGGATAAAGGAGCAGAGTGGCAATCGGAAGGCAAAGTGTCAAGGTCGTTATGTCATATACAGCGGTTATGTTTGTATTCTCATTTGTGAATACACCACCTTTTCTGTTTTATATGTAAATCATTTCATTGCTATTCAAATGGTGCATACACACATACACCATCTCACCCAAGCATATGCTCCGTGTAAAATGCTCTCCTAAAAAAAAGGGGTCTCAATTTGGCAATCTCAAAACAACAACAAAAACAAATACAAGCACAAAGCCACACTAACGAATGTAGGGTCAATACGAAGCACATTCCAACATTCAAATTGTGTACCCGAGTATCTTTGGGCGAGTATATATTTGCATGAAGGGTATCTGTTATGCATCTCCCTACAATCAATAGTCCTTTAGTTGATGTTGTTGTTTTTGCGTTTTATACGCTTTGTTGCTGTTATGACGCAAAAGCAGTTTTGGGGGTATATGTTCGTATATGTGAATTTGTAGTTCAATTACTGCACAGAGTTTCCGTAACGGAATATTGGGAAAATAATACTGGCGATTGTTTTAATATGCACTAAATAATTTTTATGGATGACTTACCAACTTAGGATGCGCAATTTACACACTCTATTTAAGTACACATTTCTTTAAAACAATTAATTAATTATAATTTAAACAAGTATATACGGCCGTAAGTTCGGCCAGGCCGAATCTTATGTAACCTCCACCATGGATTGCGTAGAAACTTCTACGAAAGACTGTCATTCACAATCGAATTACTTGGGTAGGTATCTTAAAACTTCTTAACATCGTTTTCTAAATTGTGAGTTAGTCCATACGTGGTATATATTAGACAAAAATGTTATGTATAGGTAAGTCTACAAATAATTACGAATCGATGTGGAATTTTTTGCACGGTACGTAGAGAGCCAGAATTGAAATACGGGGGTCGTTTATATGGGCTCTATATAGAATTATGCACTTGATATGGACCAATTTTTGTGTGATTGGGGATCGATTTATCTGAGGGCTATATATAACTATAGACCGATATGGACCTAGTTAGGCATGGTTGTTAACGGGCATATACTAGCACAATGTACCAAATTTCAACTCACTCGGATGAAATTTGCTCCTCCAAGAGGCTCCAAAACCAAATCTCGGGATCGGTTTATATGGGGGCTATATATGATTATGGACTGATATGGACCACTTTTGGCATGGTTGTTAAATATCATATACTACCACCACGTACCAAATTTCAACCAGATCGGATGAATTTTGCTTCTCCAAACGGCGCCGGAGGTCAAATCTGGGGATCGGTTCATATGGGGGCTATATATAATTATGGACTGATATGAAACAATTCCTGCATGGTTGTTGGATACCATATACTAACATCACGTACCAAATTTCAACCAGATCGGATGAATTTTGCTCTTCCAAGGGATTCCGGAGGTCAAATATATATATAATTATGGACCGATTTCGCCAAATTTTTGCATGGGTATTTGAGACCATATACTAACACCACGTACCAAATTTCAACCGAATCAGATGAATTTTGGTCTTCCAAGAGGCTCCGAAGGTCAAATCTGGTGATCGGTTTATATGGGGGCTACATATATAATTATGGACCGATGTGGACCAATTTTTGCATGGTTGTTAGAGACCATATACTAACACCATGTACCAAATTTCAGCCGGACCGGATGAAATTTGCTTCTCTTAGAGTCTCCACAATCCAAATCGGGGTATCGGTTTATATGGGGGCTTTATATAATTATGGACCGATGTGGACCAAGTTTTGCATGGTTGTTAGAGATCATATGCTGACACCATGTACCAAATTTCAGCCGGATCGGATGAAATTTGCTTCTCTTAGATGGCCTGCAAGCCAAATTTGGGGGTCCGTTTATATGGGGGCTATACGTAAAAGTGGACCGATATGGCCCGTTTGCAATACCATCCGACCTACATCAATAACAACTACTTGTGCCAAGTTTCAAGTCGATAGCTTGTTTCGTTCGGAAGTTAGCGTGATCGACTCAGAACTTCAACACGACCCAGAATATATATACTTTATGGGGCCTTAGAGCAATATTTCGATGTGTTACAAACGGAATGACAAAGTTAATATACCACCATCCTATGGTGGAGGGTATTAAAAGGTCTATGATCTTTGCTTTATATTTTTTTTAATTTGCGTCTCTCTATTAAAACAATTTTGATTTAAAGAAATCGTCCTTAACTAACTGAAATATTGAATCTTTAGATTTAAGATAAAAATGATTCAAATGTAGGCTAATACGTATTTTGGGGATTGTGTATCATTGGTTTAAAAAGCTTTTTTGGAATTAAGAAACCATTTTTTACTTTGAAGTATCTGTTATAATTGGGATTTTTAAACTGGAAAATGTCTGTACATGAATAGCTTTATTAATATATCACAAAAAGAGAATGAAAATTCGATAAAATAGATCTGTGTCCAAATTTGAATTTTATTGATCCTATAATTAAGGTTATTTGGTTCCCTAAAAATATCTTTATTTTAAAGGAGCCTCAACTTTGGCTCGGAATCAATACCAAAATCCTTAAGGAAAGGTCAAAACCTTTGGATCCCAAGTAGACTTTTGTTTGATTGCCATAACTTTTTCAAAAGTAGAAATTTTTTTTTTTTTTATTTTTTAAAAATGTGAAAAGTCGACATTTATTGGTTATTGAAAGTGGAGGGAAACAAAAGTCTTTTTTAATACCTAAAGCGGGAAAAGCCTCTCACTCGAGGGCGAAGGATTTTCGACCAATCAAGTTATCCTCATTCCTACTTAAGGCTCTGGAGAGGATGATAGATATTTATCTTAGAGCTAGCATTGATTCAATTTTGTTCTCAAAACGACAGCATGCATACTCGAAGGGCAGGTCTACTAAGACCGCTTTACATGAACTAGTCAGCTTTATTGAAAGCTCACTATCTGTCAAAGAATACACAATCGTGGCGTTTCTAGACATCGAAGGGGCGTTCAATAATGCCCATCCGAGCTCGATATTAAATAGACTGACAACTCTGAATGTTGATCCATGTATACTTAGGCTGTTAGACGAACTTCTAATGAAGAGACGTATTTCAGCCACACTAGGACAAGCAAACATATAAAGGTATGTGAACAGAGGCACTCCCCAAGGAGGAGTTCTATCACCTCTTCTTTGGAATGTTGCTATAAACAACCTTCTGGTTTCCCTAGAAAAAGAAAGTATAAAAGTGGTGGCATACGCAGACGATGTGGCTCTTGCAGTCAGGGGAAATTCCCATCCACAATCAGAGATATTATTCAGAGGGCCCTACGGATGACTGAGAAATGGGCGAAAGACAATGGTCTTGGGGTAAATCCTACAAAGACAGAACTAGTCATGTACTGCAAAGATCGCAAAACCCCCACAGTTAGGCCCATTTCCTTAGGGGCTATTGAAATTCCCTTTGGTGAGTGTGCAAAATACCTTGACGTTATTTTGGACAGGAAGCTGAACTTTAAGCTTAATATTGAAGAAAGGGCGAGAAGAGCAACGGTAGCTTTGTACTCGTGCAAAAAGGCAATATGGAAAAAGTGGGGACTAAAACCAAAAATTGTGCATTGGCTATACACGCAGTGGGAGCCACCGTGGTGCAATGGTTAGCATGCCCGCCTTGCATACACAAGGTCGTGGGTTCGATTCCTGCTTAGACCGAACACCATTAAACACCTCTTGTGTGAGTGTCCTGCATTTTGTGTAAAGCGCAAGCAACTTTTAGGAGCATATAGCTTCGGATTACTGGCGGATCTGGAAAACGTTAACTTAAGCAGTCTGCTAATGTTTTTGGAACAATCTGGTTGGTTCAACAAAGAAAAATAATCAAGAAGGTTCAGCGGTTAAAACTAGAAGTGCCCATATGTAATAGGTACTTTTAGTTAATGTGGTATCACAATGGACTGAATAGTCTAAGTGAGCCTGAATCTTAATCGGGCTGCCACTTTAACCTAACCTAACCTAGACCGAACACCAAAAAGGTTTTTCAGCGGTGGATTATCCCTCCTCAGTAATGCTGGTGACATTTCTGAGGGTTTCAAAGCTTCTCTAAGCTCAATGACAAGGAGGTCCCTTGTCACTGAGCTTAACATGGAATCGGGCAGCACTCAGCGATAAGATAGAAGTTCACCAATGTGGTATCACAATGGACTGAATAGTCTAAGTGAGCCTGATACATCGGGCTGCCACCTAACCTAACCTATACACGCAGTGGTTAGATCTATAATGCTATATGGTGTTGTAGTCTTGTGGCCGGCACTTCACCAGCCAACAAGTTTAGACAAAGTTCAGCGTATGGCGTGTTTGTATATCTCAGGCGCATTCAGCAAGACAGGAACAAATTCCCTTAATGTCATGCTGCATCGATTGCCTTTAGATATTTTGGCCAAACAGTCAGCTGCAACAACGGCTGTGCAGTTGCGCGAGCTATCGCTGTAGTCGGAAAAAAGTTACGGTTACAGTTCGGTTCTCAAAATAATTCCAGATGTGCCTAACGAAGTGGATAACATTTGGCGAGTCCACTTTTCGGCAAAAAGTTTCTCTAATCCCCAACAGTGAGGCGTGGTGCACACAGACCCCGGGGAATAAAGAATATATAGATTTCTACACTGATGGCTCCAAATTGGATGGACAATTGAGTTTCGGAGTATATTCTAATGATCTTTGAATAGCGAAAAGATTACCTGATCACTGTAGTGTTTTTCAGGCTGAAATATTAGCAATAAGAGAAGTGGTGAATTGGCTGACAAGTAATGCTCCAAGCAATATTGGTATTAATATATACTCAGACAGTAAACCTGCAATAAAATCCTTGGACTCTGTGTTCCTCAACTCGAAAACGGCCATCGACTGCCGCAAATCTCTCAATGAGATGGCTGAGCAGTACAATATTCACCTAATATGGGTGCCTGGCCATAGGAATATACCGGGGAACTGCGAAGCGGATGAGTTGCCAAGGCTAGGGACAACCTTACATATTCCAGGGGAACTAGAATCTGTTGGTATGCCCCTGGCTACCTGCAAGCTCATGCTGCTTGAGAAGGCTGTTATGATGGCAAATGTTCGATGGGAGAATTGCAAGGGTTGTAACGACACCAAGCAAATATGGCCCCATTTCAACTTAAACCGCAAACTAGATATGCTAGTGTTCTCGAGACGTCAGATATCACTCCTGATATCTGCTATAACGGGTCGCTGCCTGATAGGCGATTTTGCAAAAACTATTGGTGCGAAGTATAATGACTATTGTATGAGCTGTCATGATGCGGAGGAAAAGGAATCAATTAAACACCTCTTGTGTGAGTGTCCTGCATTTTGTGTAAAGCGCAAGCAACTTTAAGGAGCATATAGCTTCAGATTACTGGCGGATCTGGAAAACGTTAACTTAAGCAGTCTGCTAATGTTTTTGGAACAATCTGGTTGGTTCAACAAAGAAAAATAATCAAGAAAGTTCAGCGGTTAAAACTAGAAGTGCCCATATGTAATAGGTACTTTTAGTTAATGTGGTATCACAATGGACTGAACACTCTAAGTGAGCCTGAATCTTAATCGGGCTGCCACTTTAACCTAACCTAACCTATGGTTATTGAAAAGCTGATTTGTAAAGCCGCGATTTTCGATCTGTTGATGAATATTCAGTATAAAGTTGCAGGTACGGTTCCATTAGCCGATTTTGCTCACTATAAAAGGTAGATTAGACAATTTTGACCAACACTCGAAGCAGATTTGAATCGATTTTCAAATCAATTAAAAGTCGTTTATTCGATTTTGAAGATTATAAAAAGTTGCTATCGACTTTTGCACTTTTTGACAAAACTTCGATTAATCGAAAAGTGCTCAATGGAAAATATCCTGATTTTATGAGCCTCCTGCACGCAAAGAAAAAAAACGTTTGGAAAACGTGTACCGAAAACGTTTTTCTTTTGTTAGAGTTTTTTGAATTGCTTCGAAAATTTTAAACTTTTATCACCAAAAAAATTCGTTTGTTACAAAGTTTTTATTTTTTCAATAAAAAAAGTTATTTTTGAAACAACAACAGAGTCCATTTCGTTTATATCAAACACTGTTCTTTTCTGACTTTTGGTCTTTAATAAAACACATTTTACAGTTCAAAATTTAATATAGTACAATGTAATGTTGAACATTTTTTTCGGAATCTTCCGAACATATGTAGAATGTATGTAAAAAAAAAAAAAAAAAAAAAAAACGTTGGTCGAAGCAGGGATCGAACCCACGACCCTTGGCATGAGAGTCAGACGTAGCAACCACTGCTCCACGGTGCCAAACTAAATGTTTGTTTCTGTTAAATAAACTTTGTTTATTCGGTTCGTGGGCGCCGCAAGCTATGCTATATAAATATAACTTATATGGATATTTATCTATTGATGACCATAACAGGTACATAGCTCAGTGGTTAGTGTGCTGGCTTACAAAGTGCATGGTCCGCGGTTCGATTCTCCGTCCAGGCGAAAGGTAAAAAAATTTTAAAAATTTATAAAATCGTATAATTTCTTCTACATTGTTTGTATTACAGAAAAATGTGCTAAGAACTAAAAATCTTCGTGGAAGTGAGGGAAAATGCAATTAGCCAGAAAAAAATTTTTTTGAGTTAGTCTTTATGAAATGGTTTTTACATCCTGGAAAAGAATAAACGTTTATCACAAAAAGTATATACTTTTCTTCCAAATACACTTCCTTACAGCGAAAAGCAAATGAGAAACGAACTTTGTTTGTCTAAAATTTCGTTTGGGAGGAAAGAATTATTTTTTTGCGTGTGAGACCGTAATTATACCCTGCACCACAATGTGGTACCGGGTAATATAAGTTAGTGCATATGTTTCCAACATCCAGAAGCAGACGAGATAGTGTCTTTGGCAATAATGCTCAGGGTTGGCCCCTGAGTCGATCTAGCCATATCTGTCTGTCTGTGAAAATATTTTCGTAATAAAAGTTTAGGTCGCAAAGTTGGTCTAATCAACTTCAAATTTTGCACACGTATCTATTTTGGATTAGAATAGAACGTTATTTATTTTGGAAGAAATCGGTTCATATTTAGATATAGCTCCCATATATATCTTTCGCTCGATATGTACTTATATGGGTGCAGAAGCCAGAGGTTTGCCGTGATTTGCTTTAAATGTTGCACAAGGAGTACCAACTGATTGTCAATTTTTTTAAACCAGCGGTCTTAGTCACCCTCCCCTTATTGAAGTAAAGGGTGATAGGTCAAAATTTGGTCAAGGGAAAACGCGTGTAAATCGGGGAAATCGGTTATTTAAAAAATCAAATTAAATTTCTTTTTCAAGTTCAATTAGTATAAAATTCAGGCTTTCGCTTTTCCAAATCCGAATTGCCGGGCCTCACGCTTGGCACCTGCCATCAGATTTTGTACAGCCACCTTGTCCACCTTCTTCGCCGCAGAAAGCCAGTTTGCCTTGAACTGCTGCTGCAGTTTTGTGGGTCTTCTTTAGGTTCCTCTTGACAATAGCCCAGTATTTCTCAATTGGGCGGAGCTCTGGCGTTTTTGAGGGTTCTTGTCCTTGGAAACCACCTGCACGTTGTTGGCGGCGTACCACTCTATGGCCTTTTTACCGCAATGGCAACATGCCAAATCCAGCCGAAACAGTACGGAACAACCGTGTTTCTTCAGGAAAGGCAGCAGACGTTTATTCAAACACTCTTTCACGTAAATTTCTTGGTTGACAGTCCCGGAAACTATGAAAATGCTGCTTTTCAAGCCACAGGTACAGATGGCTTGCCAAACCAGATATTTCTTTGCGAACTTTTACAGTTTTATGTGCTTGAAAATATCTGCTACCTTTCCCCTTCCTTTTGCCGTATAAAACTCCTGTCCCGGAAGCTGCTTGTAGTTGGCTTTGACGTAGGTTTCGTCGTCCATTACCACGCAGTCAAAGTTCGTCAGCATCGTCGTGTACAGCCTCTCGCGCTTTGGCCGTCGTATTTTGTTTATCATCGCGATTTGGAGTCACTACCTTCTTGTAAGTCGATAGTCCGGCTCGTTTTTTGGCTCGATGCACCGTTGTAGACGATACACCCAGCATATTTGCGGCATCTCGGAGAGAGAGGTTAGGGTTTCGCTTGAAACTACCGGCAACTCTCTTTGTCGTCTCAGCGGCTTCCGGTTTTCGATTGCCCCCCGATCCAGACTTCCTGGCTGTCGACAAACGTTCCCCAAACACTTTAATTACATTTGTAACGGTTGATTTGGCAACTTTTAGCGATTTTGCCAGCTTTGCGTGCGAATAGCTCGGATTTTCGCGATGCGCGAGCAAAATTTTGATACGCTGCTCTTCTTGCTTGGACGGCATTTTCACAACTGAAGAGTGAATTCCAAAATCAAAATAGGAGCAACATTCTACACACACACACACACCTTCAAAATGAGGGGTGTTCAGGTTTTTTAAATTGAAAGAAATACATCAAGTTTATATTGACCAAATTTTGACCGTATCACCCTTTAATTCAAAAATTATATCAGTTAACAT